>NC_142934.1:4024453-4101953 GCF_046866305.1 Octopus bimaculoides | reverse complement strand
AAAGCATGCCTGCACTGATATATCACGAGATCACGTGATCGAGCAGACAGTTCGATGGTCACAATGCGCTTTGTCTCGTTTTACCTTCCGAATGATGGCACCACCCCGCTGGCTAAGCGAGCTGGCCAACGTCACCCCCCCCCCCCCCGATCGAAAGGCTAGTCCATCACAGAGTGACCCATTTACAGATGAGTGGACTGGTGCATTGTGAAATGAAGTGCTTCGCTCAAGAACACAACGCATCACCCGGTCCGGAAATCGAAATCACAATCGCTAGATCGTGAGTGCAACGCCCTAACCACTTGGCCATGCGCTTTCACTTAAAAATTCTGGTGTATATATCGATGCATCGAGTTGGATTTCTTTACTCTTCAACAAACAGACAACTAATAAGTGCGGAAATAACAACGGGTTTCGATATAATCGATTAAAAAGCCTTGAACGTGGTGTCCCACAATGATTGCAACCCAATGACTGAAACCAGTAAAAGAATGAAAGACTACGATACATCAATATATTATATTGATATAGAATAGATCAATATAATATATTGGTGATATATCAGCATGTACTACTACAAATGAAGATTTATATTTCTCTTCCAACGCGAAAGATCTCGTTAGCTTTACGCCATTGAGATATAACAATATCGAAGTTAATCCGTTGCAATCAATTCACTGACGGCCACAAATATAATTAGAAATAGGAAACCACACATGATTGCTCAAAAGGCCGTCACTGAGAACAAACGCGGATTATTACTTCTGACTTCTTTAAATACACTTTTCATTACTTTTTCGGTTGGGTATGAGACGTCTTGACACAGCAGTTTTGGCGCCGTATCTTTGGCGTTACTGATTCGACGCTGCGTAATTTGACATCAGACATTTTAATGTTTCTCTTCTTCTTCTTCTTCTTTTTCTTCTTCTTCTTCTTCTTCTTCTTCTTCTTCTTCTTCTTCTTCTTCTTCTTCTTCTTCTTCTTCTTCTTCTTCTTCTCTCCCTCTCTAGCTCTCTCTCTCTAGCTCTCATTCTCTCCCTTTCTCTCTCTCTCTCTCTAGCTCTCATTCTCTCCCTTTCTCTCTCTCTCTCTCTAGCTCTCATTCTCTCCCTTTCTCTCTCTCTCTCTCTCTCTGTTTAAGTGCCTGAGCATACTTCTCTTCATGCATTTGACGAGGCATACATATATATATACATATACATATATATATATATATATATATATATATATATATATATATATATATATATATATATATATATATATATATTTATATATGTATGTATGTATGTATGTATGTATGTATGTATGTATGTATGTATGTATGTATGTATTTGTCTGTGTTTTCCCCCGCCATTGATTGACAGCCGATGTTGGCGTGTTTACGTTCACTTAACTTAACGGTTCGGCAAAGAGTCTGATAGAATAAATACTAGGCTTATAAAGAATAGGTCATGGGCTCGGTTTGTTCGTCTAAAGGCAGTACTCCAGCATGGCCGCAGTCAAATGACTGAAACAAATAAAAGAATAAAAGCAAAAGAATACACATACGCACGCACACAAAGAAGACAACATGGAGTAGATATGTCTTAAATAATTTAACGCTTTACAACAAAGGAAATATTCTTGACGTTTCGAGCGCTAGTCCTTCATCAAAGAAAAAATTGGAAAAAGTGGATGGAAAAAAGGGTTAAGAACCACTTGGGAATGTGGTTTTACGTTGGGGAGTTAGGAAGTGAAAAGGAGGCGAGGTGGTGTGCGCATGTATAGAAGGATATTCTTGTATAGAAATGGTCAATGTATGTATGTACGTATGTATGTGCGTGTGTGTGTGTGTATGAATGTGTGTATGTATGTATGTATGTATGTATGTATGTATGCATGTATGTATGTATGTATGTATGTATTAATATCAATTTCTTTTTCTTAACTGTTTCTCATTTTCAGCAATTTTCTAATTCTTTACAATTTCTCTTTTTCTCTTTTAACAATCTCCATCCATTTTACACACACACACACACACACACACACACACACACACACACATACATATATACATACATACATTTACATGAATGCACACAACCATATATATATATACACCCCTGCACACACATTAAAGATGCAGGATCACATAAAGATCGAAATCACCGATGCCACCGAAATGGTTCCGATGAGCAACAACGACGGTGTGACCAATAAAACCAATGTTGATGCCAACGGACAGTGTCCAGAAAACGGTGGCCCTCCACCTTTGCTCAACAACGACTTCACGTGCGCCGTTAACGACAACTACAGACCAGTCAGTCCCACCGACACGGAACCAACGAACGGACCCATCGTGGAAGACGTCTACGACATTCCGGAAAACCTTCGGAGAAAGACACAACAACAACAACAACGACGGCAGGAGCAACAACAAAAAGAACTGCAGCAGCAGCAGCAGCAGCCGACATCAAACGAAAATATTGATGACGGTGAGACAAAGAAATTGGTTCCTCCACCTGGTACGTAAACTTATGGCGAAAACTGAAGCTGACCTTGGCGGTTGCGCTGGTGGTGGTGGTGGTGGTGGCGGTGCTAATGGTGGCGGTGTTGTTGGTATTAGTGTTTATATGATGGTGTTAGAATTGATGGTGGTGGTCATAACTGGTGACTATTTTATTATATTATTTTTGTTGGTAATAATAATGTTAGTGATGGTAATGATGAAAAGAGTAACTGAGAAAAAATTCAAAAATAAAAAAATAATGTTTTAAAAATTATTAAAAAAAAATATTAAAACATAAATCAACACAAAAAAAAAGCAAAAGTAAACCTGCTATTAGAAGCATTAACATTTTCAAGATCGATCAAAGACAGCAGACGATGAAGTGAAACGGTTTCATATATTTTGACTTCCCGTTTGATGTTTAATGGAAGTATATCAATAGTGCTGGCTTTTTGGCTATTAAGACTTTACGCACACGCACAAAAAAGAAGAACAAACAAAAAAACAAGGAATAGTGTTTATTAGAAACCTATGTATATATAGCTTTCTAAACCATCCACAACCTTTAAAGCTGGGATATTTCATCTGGAATTTAGTGTTCGGGAAGTTAATATGCCATTTAGCTGCAAATAAATCAATATAATAATTAGTTTGCTTTCAATATATTCAAATGATTAGTCGGGACGATGGACTAGCGGATCAAGGCGTTGTGCTTTTATAAAAGTTTTCAGAGAAATTCTGCTGTAGACAGAAATATAGTTTTCATATAATGTGATGATATGCGCCATCTTGATTTCTCTAATACTTCTCATAGTCTAGTCCTTTGTGGTTTCAGGAGTATGCGGTAAAACCGGCCGCTGTCCTTCCGATATCTTGAATTAAAAATAGAGAAATTCAGATTTAAAAATGACATTTAGTTATTTCTATCTCGATATTATGATGGTGAGTGTTGTAGAACTAGAGACAAGCTCCGGGAGAGTGCTGTAGAGCTAGAAGTAAGCTCTTGGAGAGTTGCTGTAGAGATAGAGTTAAGCTCCTGGGGAGTAATGTAGAGTTAGAGATAAACTCCAGGAATGTGTTGTAGAGTTAGAGCTAAGCTCCTGGTGAGTCCAGTCCACGACCTCGTTTCTTTCTCCTTCAATTCATTTTCGCCGCTTGTTAACCCATGCTAAAGACAACATTCCATTTGCCTCTTACCCTCAAATATAAGTCATTTTGTACCTAGCCAAAGCAAAATCTTTATACTAATTACTTAATTTCTTCTATCATAGCTGCCTGCAAAGCTGCCGACGAGACTAGGTTGTTGGATACAAAGTCAAGAAAGAGATTGGGGAAAGATTGTTAAAATCAAATCTTAGCTTTTTCACTAAACATTAATTTTCCATAATTTATGCTGTTCTGTATGAAACAAAATCTTAGCAATATTCCACCCCCACAAAATAACATTAATTTTCCATAATTTATGCTGTTCTGTATAAAACAAAATCTTAGCAATATTCCACCCCCACAAAATAACATTAATTTATCACAAGAAATATTTCAATAATTGTTGTAAAAATATTTTCCAGAGTCAATTACTTCCAAATATATAGAATTTTACCCAATCTCCAACAGACAGGGTTATATTTAGTAATAAATATAGTTTTGTTTATGTCCAATTACTAATCTACTTCAATAGTTTAAACTTCTTCAGATTAAAATTTAATTAGTTTCAGCAATTATATCTCATAATTCACAGAGATGTTTGAACTTCGATTCATATTGGGATTTAAGGAAAGATACACATCAATGGGTCTTCCATTGACTCAAGCCTAAATCCATCAATATCAACATATTGATTGATACATTGCAGTACTTGAACCAAACGAAACATTCATTGTTGTTGGTGGTAATGGTGGTGGTGGTAGTGGTGGTGGTGGTGGTGGTGGTGTTATGTAGGTCAGATCATCTATGATTGAGGAGATCTTTGGCACTTAAGTTGTCTGCTGAAAGTCTAGGTATAATCCATTGATCCATATCTGTGGATATACAGTATTATACAGATGCGGATCTTATTGCATACACTGACACATTGTGATTGATCGTATGCAATACAATTTTATAGACTGGGCAATGGACGCTCTGTAGCATAATTGCCAACAAAAATCTCGTTTGATGCAACGGTGTAGTGTACCTTCTGACAGCATTCATTTCTTGTAAAAGGGAGAATTATAGACAGTTAAATACTTTTTCTTTCAATGTCATAGTGAAACATGCATTGATAGGACAAGAAATCCCGACTATTTAGTCACCAGGCTAGTAACCTATCGACTCGGTCAGTCGCAAACCTTTTCCCTCAAATATAATTTAATTTTGGAAAACGAAATATCATTTAATTAATTTCCGCTGACAGGTTCTAATTAACTTCAACACATAAATCTTATTGTTCACAAATCAGTGAATCTTATTGCCAAAGATCAAATCTTGTCTTTCAACAGTTTTCTGCCTCTTTGCCTTATTCGTTTTATTTTTCTAACATTCGCTTCATTTCTCACTAAAAATGCATTTTGCACAAGAGTTTTTTTTTTCCGCTTGAATCTCCATTTCTCTCATCTTCCAGCTTTTTTTCATTTCTCTCTTCCCACACATTAACCTTGCTTCCAACGAGCTTTATTTAGCTTTTTTCAATGGTTGCAGACAAAAACAGCTCAGTCAATCGACATTGCCAGGTTTGTATTGTATATTGTTCATCTTTATATCGGCTTTGAAAGTACAAGAGGAAAGAAAGTGTTGCATCCGTGTGTAATATTTTTTCTCGATTTCATTTCAAGCCAAAGAGTATAAATATATATATATATATATTAAATAAATATATCGAATAAATGTGTGATTACAATTCTTGATATTTCTACAGTATTTTAAACGATCTTTTTGTAAATTATTTTAAACGATCTTTTTTGTAAATGAGCTGCTTGGTTTTCCAGACTATATTTGCTTTCAAGTCAATTAAATTAAAAATATTTGCTGAACGAT
The DNA here is from genome assembly GCF_046866305.1 of Octopus bimaculoides. Classification (NCBI taxonomy): domain Eukaryota; kingdom Metazoa; phylum Mollusca; class Cephalopoda; order Octopoda; family Octopodidae; genus Octopus; species Octopus bimaculoides. Next base: position 4,096,450 of record NC_142934.1, on the reverse strand, counting down.
TCCATCACAAGGAAATTTGCGTGTGTAGATGTGCGTGTGTATTTAAAATTGAAAATAAAATGAAAGTACCATATGATTTTACTTATATTACCGTATGTATATGTGTTCTGTTGGCCAGCGCACGCATTCGTGTTATATCAGTCATTTGAAATGTATAACCGGTATTCTTGTAAATATAGTTTTATAGATGTTTTTTGTAAATATTCTTGTAGATAATCTTGTAAAAGTAATTTTACTGAAGAGATTCAACTTAACCGTAAACGTCAGATGTTGTATTTATATCTAAAGCAGAACTGAATAAATAAATAAATAAATATATATATATATATATATATATATATATATATATATATATATATATGATTATGTAAACACTCGTTTTGCAAGACTCGAAGCGAAGTTGAACCTAAACTCACCAAGATATCAAAACGGGAAGACAGAAGAAAATGAGAGAAGGCTTATGCAAAAGTTCCACCAAGAAGACCATAGCATTGGAGGATAATGAATCAATATGTCAACTAAATATATCTGGGACCTACTGGAAAGATTATGCTGAACAACAATGCCAAGACCTTACTGAAGCAAAGAGAGAAAATAACGCTCTTTACATGAGGAAAAGGAAGAATGAAAAGCCAAATTTAAAGAATTAACTAATGAAACTGACATGTTATAGCTTGAAAATGAAACTTTATCTGAGCTGGCATCGAAAGTCAAGAATTTTGGAAATCTTGTACTATCTGCCAAGAGGAGAATACAGAAGACAGAGATGGATCAGAAGATGCTACATCTACTGATGAAGCTTGTTGCTAAAAACGAATGTCTTGCTAGAACACTGAATACTACGTCATTACCCTTGAGAGACCCTCTTATTGGCGTTTGATGCAAAAAAGCACACACCATAGATCGTAGCAGACGATAGGCGACCATGACAGATGACTGTCGTCTGTTACGATTTATGTGTACGTTTTTATACGCCAAGCGCCTATAAGAGATCTCTGAAGGCTAATAACGCAGTATTTAGTGTTCTAACAACATATCCATGTTTAGTTGGATATAAAGATTACCTTTAGGTATTATTATTAATAATACCTATATTAATAATATTAGGTATTATTCCGTCGCTAATAATTGATTATGTCTGGTTTTATTATAGCTTTCTAATCTTTATGAAAATAAACTTGAGAATTTCTTAGATAACTAACTATCCAGTGAAACATTTTCTATAGGTATATTAATCACCAATGTTTAACTTTTTTAAGCTTGGGTATAATGAGTGGGGGGGGGGGGGACAAGTGTAGGTGTCAGTGTGGCCGTGTGGTTAAGAAGCTTGCTTTGCAACCATGTGGCTTCGAGTTCATTCCCACTGCGTGGCAATTTGGGCAAGGATCTTCTACTATAGCCCCAGCCCCACTAATGCTTTGTGAATTAATTTCGTAGACAAACTGTGTGGAAGCCAGTCTTGTATGTGTGTGTGTGTGTGTGTGCGCGCGCGCGCGCGCGTGGCTGGTTGTGTTTGGTCTCCACTAGTTGATAAGTGTTGGGTTGTTCACATCCCATATATAAACACACACACACACATATACACACAACACACACACACATACATACATACATACATACATATATATATATATATATATATATATATATATATATATATATATATATATATATATATATATATATATATATATATATATATACATATATATATATATATATATATACATATATATATATATATATATATATATATATATATATAAGATGTATAAATAGATGATGTGTAAAGCACCGGCACAGTTTCGATTCCCTGTTGTTATCCGTAGATTTATTGCAGGAACTTCGTAGTGGCGGTTGGGGTAACAGTATTAATAAAATAGATGGAGTGAGTAAAATATTTTATTGGTTACGGCACATGGTGGGTCTGTTTTCAAATTTAATGATACACACTCGCAAACAATGTTTAAAGTCATATCAAAGTAGTTCTATGTATAGAAATAGCTTAAAGTCTGATGTATCTCGGGAGAGTCATCATACCATTGATAAGCACATGCACTGATTCTGTTTCACTTCTTTATTATTATTTTTTTCAATTGGTTAACTATGCAACCATTTACGTATTCGATTGTTTGATTAATTGTTTGGTCAGTCGATCAACCACGTAGGTTTGACAAACTCCTTGTGTCAGCACTCGTGATCTCATCAACAACATGGTTAACCAACTGAGAAATAAAAAAAAAACAATGACAGCAATAACAGAAATGAAATAGAAACAGTGCGTATGTTTATTATTGACATAATGACCCTCCCAAGATACCCCCCAAATATATTTCAACACACGAGTTTGCATCAAAAATCTTGTAAACAAAAACAAAATAGCCTAAAGTTTATATGTATATTTTTAACAATACTTACACCAGAAGGGGCGGTTCTGCTCAGTAACAGTCTGTGTAACGACAATCGCTATCAGCCTAGAGTCGATTTTAAATTCCTATGAAGCAACCTAGCTAGGAATGAATTTGTAATAGCAGACAAAAAGAAGCTCATTCTTCTTGAAATCGATACAATAAAATACAGGTAATGTACTGACGATCAGCATAATCGATTATTTTCTTCCACCCAAATTTTCTGGTCTTCTACCCCGGATGCATAGCTAACTTTCCCAGTGTCCACTTCAAAGATATTTTTGTTAAGCCTACCTTAATTAACAGGTACGATTGACCATAGAATATGTTGCGCCCTTTAATAACGACGCCTGGGGAACTCCTCCTCCCTCACTCTCCCATCTCTCACTACGCCTCTGCTTTATCTTGGTTAGAAATCGATAACACAACGCGATTGATTCATTCGATTTTATATTTCCACTCCTCAAAAAGTGGTTCTTGTTTCCGTTTATTTTTCTCAATTCTCCTTTGTATTTTATCTTGTTGTTGCTATTGTTGTTGTTGTTGTTGTTGATGTTGATGTTGTTGTTGTTGCTATTGTTGTCGTCGCCGTCGTCCACCGTCTCCTAACCCTAAGTCATTAGGGAACTGAGATTCACAGAACGGAACAATAACCCGATTTCGATTCTTGGGTTGATTACAATATGCTTTTTTAAACATTATTTACGTCATTGCTATGGTATAAAAATTAGGCGCAGGCGTGGCTGTGTGGTAAGAAGCGTGCTTCCCAACAACACGGTTCAGGGGTCAATCCCACTGCGTGGCACCTTGGGCAAGTGTGTTCTACTATAACCTCGAGCCTACCATATGTATGTATGTGTGTGTATATATATGCCGCCGAGACCGGTCATGACTGATCATGGGATTGCACCTAGAAAGCTACCCTTATATATATATATATATATATATATATATATATATATATATATATATATATATATATATATATATATATATATATATATATATATATATATATATATATATAATTATATACATAATTATAACATAATTATAACAAGAGCTTGGCTTGTGCCTCACCACGCACTGAAAAATAGACATGCATATCTACGTACATACATACATATACACACACACATATATATATATTATATATATATATATACATGCATACACACACACACAATGGGTTTCCATACATTTGTTGTCTCCCAGATCGCTCACAAAAGATTGGTCAGCCGGGAGCTATAGTAGAAATCACTTGCCCAATGTACGGTGTAGTGGGACTGAACCCGAAACCTTGTGGTTGGTAAGCAGGCTTCTTAGCAACTAATTATATCACTAAACGTTATTGTTTCCTTCAACAGAGTAAAAAAAAAAAAGAATTATGTCGCATTTCATTAACAATGGGAAAGAAATCCAAAGAATAAAAGTATTCCACCCTGTAATCTGGAAATCTTTAGAAATCTTGAAGAAAGAACAACGAGGAAACGAAATTATAATCAAACAGCGTATCAGTCGTGCAGAAAATTCACACTATGAAAAAAAATATAAAGATAGTACAGCAAAATTCAACGCATCATCAATGAATTTCGAAGTCACAAAATGCTGGATTATTTTAACGACATCGTTAATAATTTATCTAAAGAACATTTCTTTCTTCTTCCAATTTAAAAGTGTGTTATCTTTTTTTATTGCATTTTTTGTAATACTATTTTAAAAGTAACATTGATTTCTTTTTTTTTTTGATTGAATATATTTGATAATAAGTTTTGTCTTTGAATTTACCGACTGCGTATTTGGCATGGTGACGGATTTGTTGACGATGTATTGTTATTAGCTTGCAATTAGGTTGCGATAAAAATACGAATCGATGTATTCACTGCGGTGTAATTATCCACAGTGTATTTATCGTGATGAATTTCCCGGATACTAATTAATTTACTTAGCTACTATTATTGCCGCGGAAACCATGAACGTTGCAACATTGCACTTTATATTGTTTAAAGAATCTTTTTTTTTTTTTAATGTGCTTTAAATATTATTCATTACCGTTTTAATTTTTTATTTATTTATCTGTAACTCTACATAATATCTTTTTCTTTCTTTCTCCTTTTATGAATCGTTCCTTTCTTCACCTCATTCCTATTCACTCTCTCCGCCTCTTCCTTTTTTCTTTCCATCAAATTTAAATCTCCCCTACTCACTTCCTTTCAATTTATTCCTTCTCTCTCCCTCTCCCTCCCTCCCTTCCTCCATTTTCTACAATTCTTTCGTTTACTTCCTGTTTTCCTTCCGTTCTTTCTCAATATCTTCTATCCTTAACTTCCCATCCTTTCAATTTGTTTCCAACCCTTTTCACTTTTCCTCTCTCTTTCACACACACACACATACACGCGTACATACTTTCTTCTCTCGTTCTCTTTCCTGTCATCTTACAATCTCCTCCCTTATTCTTTGTCATTAACTCCTCCTCCTCCTTCTACTCTCTTCTCTAACCTTTCCTTCTCCGTGTCTTTTCTATCCTATCATTTACATATCTTCACTTTCTTATCTTTCTCACTCTTCCCTCCTCTCTCTCTCGCTTTTCTCCTTCCCTAACCCTTTCATTCCACCTCCTCCTCCTCCCTATATTTCACCTTCCGTGTATCCTTCATCTCCCACCACCACCACCATCCGTTATTCCCCCTCCTCATATTTTAAGTGTTCCGACTGGATGATCTGGAAGACATAAAATACATCGACGACAGTGAAGACGATTTGCTGTTTCCCTATCAAAGCGATGAAGAAGATCATGGAAACCAGGAGTCAGATTACGAAGAGGATGACAATGGCGGTTTCAACGAAAGGAGAAAACTATTGAAAACAAACCGCGGAGGATTCACCGCAACCTTTCTCTTGAATTAAGACTTTCGATAGCATAAGTATATTCATATTAATATTGATACTGATATTAAAGACCGGATTAGGCGACCAGATGGCAGAAGCGCTAATGCATCGGCAAAATGCTTAACGGTATTTCTTCTGGATCTTTACGTTCTGAGTTCGAATTCCAATGGGGTTGACTTTGCCTTTCATCCTTTCGGGGTCGTTTAAATAAGTACCAGTGAAGTACTGGGGATCGATGTAATCGACTTGATTCCTTCCCTCAAAATTGCTGGCCTTGTACGAAAATTTAAAACAATATCAAAGGACAGGTTATGATATAAGTTAAACAAAGAAAATGATCTAAAAACTGTGGTGTTACATTTCCACAGAAGAGTTGCAGCAGCGTTTTTCAAAATTACAAATACCAAGGCACTCTAAACCCCGCAGAAATTCTGGTAACATATTCTAACCTTCCTCCTTCCCAACTCTTTATTAATGGGAGACGAAAATAGAGTTTGTATTCATGTAATTCTTTCTTGGTTATTTTTTTATAGATTCTAATCTCTTAGAAATATGGCTATGGAAAAAATGTTAATTTTATAAAAACCCTTTTCCTTTAAACTGACCAAATCTGGCAAAAATATTCTTGTTTTATGTTTAAACCAGCTAGAGCCGGCCTTTCACACCTACCCTAAAATGTCATTCCAAAAATATACAACAATATCATCGATATCTCGAGACTACGATTACTTCAAAACAATTTAATAAATAAGCATCACATTTGGCAGAGTAACCCGAATACTAAAGGGTTAAAAATGGTAATTAGTCCGTCATCTTTTCATTCTTCACAGGATCCTTTACGAAATCCTACCCTTTTCAACCCCCACAAGAAATAATGAGCGACAACACACAATAAAAATGGACAATTTTACAAATATTCATTGATAAGTGAAATTTTTACGAAATCTGATATCAAGTTGTTTTTATCTTTTATTGTTTCTGTTATCAGTCTGTGGCCATACCGGGGCACCGCCTTCAAGAATTTTCAAGAATTATTATTATTGTTATTATCATTATTATTATTATTACATAAGTACCAGTTTTATATATATATATATATATATATATATATATATATATATATATATATATATTAAGATTTATCTGAAGAAATTTATTTAAAATATATATATATATATATATATATATACATATTAAGATTTATTTGAAGAAATTTATTATTATCATCATCATCATTATTATTATTATTACATTTTTTTTCATATACACTCAACTGTTGGAAAAGAAAAGAATCGGATTACAACTATTATCATTATTATTATTACTATTATTATTATTATTAGCAATTAAAAACTGATCAAGAAAGTGAAACTGGATGTAGGTACGCAATAGGAAGAGAGAAGCCTCAATCGAGTTCCAGATTATCTTTGCAATTTCGGTTATACTCGAGATTGCTCCAATCTGGCCAGCCCCAAGGAAAAACTAAGCTAAGAGCATTAGATTCCTTGGAAGAAAGCAGCAAATGTATACAAAACAAGGACGGAAAAAAAAACGGAGAATGTTACACAAATACAAATAACAGGACATAACAACAGGTGTCTTTCGACTAAGGACGAATTAAATTAAGCTGGTGTGTGTAGAAATAAAGCCTTACGGCAGGGATACAAGATTTCACAGGCATAGGGAGGAATATAGATGTTGCACGGACGGTGGCTGAACACCGGTTACGTGAGGAGAGAAGATAGAGAGAGAGAGAGAGAGAGAGAGAGAGAGAGAGAGAGAGAGAGAGGTAGAGGCAGAGGCAATGCCAGTTCGAAAACAATAATCAAATGCGATAGGCACCTGCAGATGGCGGGAGAGTACAATGACTGAAACATTGTGACTACAACAATGTTGTGCATCCGTAGCCCGAGTATTCCAGTGTAGGGTATAGGCAATTCAGACAGAAAAGCTTAACAACGTTAATATCCATTGTTGATCACTTAACGATATAATAAAAAAAATTTTACTTTGTGAAAAATAAAAACGAAAATATTATTCATGAAAATAATGTCATTAAATGTCAGTTTCCTCGTTTTAAGAGTACAAATGAAAAAATCTAATTAAAATAAATAACGTCAATAACAAAGTAGTAGTAGTGGTGGTAGTCGTAGTAGTAGTAGTAGTAGTCTAAGAGGAAAAGGTGACAGGAAGCTGAATGTTATTTAGATTACGAAAAATAAGAGAATACTTAATTTTGAACGTCATCAATTTAAAATAAATCAAACTCAAGTCTAATAACAAAGGTGAAGAAATCTGCAGAGAATAAACCGGAAGTGCCGCCATACTTATTCCATGACATTATAGTATACATAACATGATATTATATTATTAAGGGCGTGGAGTTAGCAGGGAGGTGACACAGATGCGAGGGCCAGGGAGGTGATTTACGAAGTCTAGTTTGAAAACTTCATAATTCCCATTTTAAATTCGTCCCTTTTCTAGATTTTGATCAAATACCAGTTATATATTGAAAAAAAAAAAACCATTAGGTGATTAAAATTTCGAAGATCAGACATGGTTGTATGCTGAAGTTGGGAAATTTATTTATTTTGGTGTAAGTGTTTATAATGTCTTGATTATAAGATGGCGTCTCTTCAGAAACACAACGAACAAATGAAACGGCAATTTTTAACTGAATTTGCTGGGGTTTCTTTTTAAGAATCGAGGTAAATTTTGAAATCGTGTCAGATATTTTATATGTTTAAAAAAAATTATTCTAACACGTTAAATAAATGACTCACGCTATGATACTGACCGCCCCTCAATTCAAGCACCAATTGCTGATTCAGCCTCCCCAAATACCAACCCATTGAAGAAAATGTATCCGTAATACAACCCTTCCCAGCACCTAATAGCAGCGGTGCCGACGACAGTGAGAGAATCTGCATCATTTCATACTGCATAAGCCGACCATCGACTGCAGGAGACGATGAAGAAGCTCATCGGCAAATTTATTCGCGGCGATCTGACAATCTGCCGTATATGCATCCTCTTCTTTTCGACTAACTTGAATGCTCAGAGGTTGAAGGACGATAGCATAGCGCTTCATAGCAGTGAGCAACCGTTTCTGGTGGCTTGCAGCGAAAATTATTTGTAAGGTAGTCAACTAAGTGAAAAATAACTGAGCCCTGTGTTGCTGCTAAACATATATTGGAAACTTCCGTGGGGGACTTTGGCTACTTCTTTATGGTATGTCTCTATAGATGTGCCCAGATCAGTAAGAACAGGCCCTCCTCTTGAACGTTTTATTATGTGTACGTTAGCTGCTTATTTCTCTGGGGTAGTCAGATATATTCACCTCTGATGAGACCCCAATATGGCTAGAAAATCAAAGCTGTTCAACATGTTTTCAACCTACAAAGAGTTCAATTTGTTGTTTTTAAACACACACACACGCAACTGATTTCTTTACAGTTGGATTTGTGATCAAAGATAACGAATATGTGAGCTATCATCTCTCTTTCTCTTTCTCTCGATCTATCTCTGTCCTAAACTCACATTAATCTCATATGTCCATTCAGCTAGATGTCGTTCATCATTCATCTAGAACTTTGTACCAGAGATAGGTTTCGTTACAGAAACACGTCAGGGTTTGTTGTACATTGAACACTGTGATAGAAATGAAAAGGCAAAATACGTAAATAAATCCATTCTTTTATCTGTTTCAGTCATTTGACTGCGGCCATGCTGGAGCACCACATTTAGTCGAATAAATCGACCCCAGGACTTATTCTTTATTAAGCCTAGTACTTATTCTATCGGTCTCCTTTTGCCGAACCGCTAAGTTACGGGGACGTAAACACACCAGCATGGGTTGTCAAGCCATGGTGGGGGGACAAACACTAACAACAAACGTATACACACACACATATATATATATATATATACAGACAGACAGACAGACAGAGAAATATGGAACAACAATTTGATAAAAAAGTAGTTTTTTCTTTTTTAATTCTCTTTAAAATATACAATTGTAATCTTTCTGTTTTTACATTCATTCGTGATTAAAAGACATGGACAGAATTAATGAATGCTTCCAACTCAAAAACACCAACTTAGCCAATCGTGCTAGTTTGAAACAAGAGAGTTTAAACTTTGGGAGGAGTATTGCAGCAAATAAGTTCTGTGAAGTAAAAAGAGTTTATACAAAACTGTGACAATTTGTACAAAACTGGGAATGCAACATCAAAACCACAAAACAGTGAAGGTTATGTGTTTGCATTAATGGTGGTAATGTGTACCTCTTGTGTGCCTCTGTGTGTGTACGTGTGTGTGTGTGCGTGTAGTGTACTTATGTGTGCCTCTGTGTGTGTGTGTGCATGTGTGTACGTGCGTGCATGTGCGTGCGTGTGTGTGCAGTGTACTTATGTGTACTTATGTGCGTGCGTGTGTGTGCACGCGTGCGCATGTGTGTAGTGCTCCTCTGTATATGTGTGTGTGCATGTGTGCAGTGTACCTATGTGTGTGTGTGTGAATGGAATACATACACACACACATACATGTACCTACAAGTGTATATGAGTGTATGTGTGTGTGTATGTATCAGTATTATCATCATCATCATCATCATCATTTAACATCTGTTGTCCATGCTGACATGGGTTGGACGGTTTGACCAGGTCTGGTAAGCTGGACAAACCATCTAACCCATGCCAGCATAGGGCAACGGACATTAAATGATAATGATGATGATGATGATCGCACTAATACATACACACGTGTAGAAATGTGTACTTATATATATGTGCATTTCAGAGTGTGTGTATGTGACTATATATGTGTGTGAGTGTGTGCATAAGTGTAATGTATACATCTGTATGTGTGTGTGTTTGGATGTTACATGTACCATATGTGTGTTTGCGTATGAGTGTATATATATTGATATATATATATATATATATATATATATATATATATATATATATATATATATATATATATACATATACATATACACACCACATTCATTGAACAACAAACAAGTGAATGTGATTGTTTAGCTGGACCACAGGTAGAAATAGACCTTTTGCCAATATGGAATGTAGGAAATCAAAGGATCTGAAAAGAGATAAAAAATGTTTAAATATATCAATTAAGACGAAACATAACGAAACATTAAATGTCTACAGTTCTATAATTTAAGAGATGAGGAATTATGTACATTATTTACATTTGACGGATACTTGTCCTCATCTTGTTTGTTGTTAACACAACGTTTCGGCTGATATACCCTCCAGCCTTCATCAGGCATATGGTGTAGTGGTTAAGAGCGCGGGCTACTATTCAATTCAAGTATACAGCATGGCCCTTTATTTCTACCATTGCCTAAGTCCATCTCCATACTACATTTTTGAAAATAAGGGTCAGCAAATCAAAGCTTTGAACACAAACAGTTAAATAACCAACCCCTTCACAATATATATACACACATATACATATATATATATATTATCATCAACAACAACACTTTTATGTCCATTTTTTCATGCTAGTATGAGTTAGATGAGACCTTGTGAGACAGTATTCTGCACCAAGTTTTTCAACTGTGGTACCCCATTCTACTGGTTTTTGCACATCAAACTGCCAAGCAGCAAAAACAGTGCCAAAGTGGACACTGGAGGTTTACATTGTCTTCTGGTTCACCGAATCCTGTTGAACCATACAGGCAGGGAAAATATGGACATTAGATAGATAGTTTGTAGTAGTAGTAGAAGTAGTACTTCACCGTGATAGATCGCTAGCCACTATACCTTTTTCTGTTTTCTCTCCCTGTTTATTTCTGTTTTTCCCTTCTGTTGAAGAGCGAAGGCTCGAAACATAAAAGACTTTCTCACTTCCCGAGCGTTAAACTAATACATCTGTTTGTTGTTTGCACACCCATCTTCGTCTTTTGTTTTTTGTAAATTCTCGCTAGTAGTAGTAGTAGTAGTAGTAGTAGTAGTAGTAGTAGTAGTAGTAGTAGTAGTAGTAGTAGTAGTAGTAGTAGTAGTAGTGGTGGTGGTAGTAGTAGTAGTAGTGGTAGTAGTAGTAGTAGTAGTAGTAGTAGTGGTGGTTGTAGTAGTAGTAGTGGTGGTAGTAGTAGTAGTAGTGGTAGTGGTGGTGGTGGTAGTAGTAGTGGTGGTGGTAGTAGTAGTAGTAGTAGTAGCAGCAGTGGTGGTGGTGGTAGTAGTAGTAGTAGTAGTAGTAGTAGTAGTAGCAGTGGTGGTGGTGGTGGTGGTGGTGGTAGTAGTAGTAGTAGTAGTAGCAGTGGTGGTGGTGGTGGTGGTAGTAGTAGTAGTAGTAGTAGTAGTGGTAGTAGTAGTAATAGTAGTAGTGGTGGTGGTGGTAGTAGTGGTAGTGGTAGTAGTAGTAGTAGTAGTGGTGGTAGTGGTAGTAGTAGTAGTGGTGGTGGTAGTGGTAGTAGTAGCAATAGCAGTAGTAGTAGTGGTAGTAGTGGTGGTAGTAGTAGTAGTAGTAGTAGTAGTAGTGCTACTGCTGCTAGCAATAACAGTTATATGCATGTAAGGAAAATGTGTTAAGATGTAGTAATTTAAAGGCTTACTTGTAAAATGGCTCAACCCAGGAATGCTATCACCAAATACTTTCAATAAAATCTTGATCTTTGCTCTGGAAATAATAGACAAGAAAATCAAAATCAAAAATCAAATAGTTATCAAATCAATAATTCATAACATTGATCCACCACATATTGGAGCTTGACAAATGTACAAATGTAGGTTTTGGAGAATGAGTCATTCAGAGAAATAGAGAAGAGAATGCATGAGAAATATTTAGGATGAAACACTTGTGTTGAGGGGGCGGGGCTGCTGTACTCTGTCTCCCAATGCAAGACTCAATGCAAGAGTCAACCCTTCCTGTTACCAACCCTCACCTGTTTCCAAATAAAGCAATATTTTAATATTTTCTCCCCACCCCATGGTTGGACATGTTTTCACATAAGATTGGTTCTGAATGACACCACCTGTATAAAGGTGACACTTGTTTACAACAAGTACCTGATTTCAAGACAAGGAGACAGTAACACACACACACACACATATATATATATATATATATATACACACACACACACACACACAATGGGCTTCTTTTAGTTTCAGTTGGCCTGGGGATATGGAAGAAGTAAAAGACATTTGTCAAAGGTGCTGCACAGTGGAATTGAACCCAAAGCCACGTGTATTGCTTACACCCATTAATAAGTAATATTTGAGAAACAATACTTACTCTGAAAATCTGTCATAGAATGGTGATCTTAACAAATAATAAAACAGTGTGAAAGTCCTTCGTTTCAACTCAGTCCGTTCAGTTGGATTTAAATCTTTTAGATCACCCATAACGTATAAACTGAAAATATAAGTAGATATAAATCAAATAAATAAATCAAACATGTATACATATATATATATATATATAGATATATATAGTTCAAAAAAACAATAACAAAAAAACAAAAAAACAACAAAGTGAGGACGTGATATGGATAGTATTATTGGACGCTCAGGAAAGGAAAGAGAGAGTGTATGACGTTTCGGGCGTAGCCCTTCGTCGGAAAGATGGAAAGTTCGGAGAATGGAAGAACGGAGAAAGAGGAAAATGGTACCGATGCCCACGAAAGGAGAGAGAGAGAGAGACAGAGAGGCAGATAGACAGACACATTTGCACATATTCAGAAAGATAAACACACACACACAAATATATTCACATAGAGCATAAAATATATAGGATGCTAAGAAGAGAATACATAATTTCTTAACTCGACAGCTGTTTCAGAAAACTCAGATATATGTAATTATCACAATGTTCATACTTGAGCATGCAACTTGTAAACAATCACACAGAAATATTCTTTTCTACTCTAGGCACAAGGCGCAAAATTTTGGGGGAGGGGGCCAGTTGATTAGATCGACCCCAGTCCGCAACTGGTACTTAATTTATCAACCCCCGAAAGAATGAAAGGCAAAGTTGACTTCGGCAGAATTTGAACACAGAACATAAAGACAGATGAAACACTATATATATATATATATATATAACTGATGTCCAATGGCTTAATTCACTGTGTTCTGCCTGTCTTTTATGTTAGCATTGTATATCCACTGCCATGAATGATTTTGAATGGAATGTAGAATGGAAAATGAGAGAAAATAAATAAGTCTCACCTAACAATGTCCATTAAGCAAGAACTCATCCATGGCTTCCATGACTTTTTACCATTCCAACTTAATAGGAGAACTAGAAATCTGTTAAGGAATGAAATCAAATAAAAAAAAAAGCAGAAGTGAAACATACCAAAGTGGTATGGCCAGATTCAGTGCCACCCTGGGCAGCCCTTGTGTTACTGATGTAACAGTGACGAGTTATTAAATGTGTGTCATCTGATGATTGTAGTTAAAACGTTTTTGCTTCATCAGGGATGACCAGGAACTAAACAACAACAACAACAAGATTTGTATAAACTGCTGAAATTCATAAAATAACGAAATCAAAATCACTGACATGGCCAATGACAGTACCACCTGATTGGCACTCGTGCCAGTGGAACGTTAAAAGTGCCATCTGAGTGTGACCATTGCCAGTGTCGCCTTACTGGTACATGTGCCGGTGGCACGTGAAAAGCAACATTCGAGCATGGTCGCTGCCCGTGCCGCCAGACTGGCTCCTGTGTAGGTAGCACATAAAAACTCCTTTTGAGTGTGGCCAGTCCTCAGTCAAACCGTCCAACCCATGCCAGCATGGAAAGCAGACATTAAACGACAATGATGATGGTGATGATGAATATTACGCAAGAAAAATAGATAGAAGATAAGTATATTCTTTCATAAAGAGAACTGGGGTTATAGGAAATACCACTGTAGACATTTTTACGATAGGAAACATCGCAATACAAAATGTCGTTTTAAATGACTTTGTCTTGTTTTTTGATGTTTGACGTTGAATAAAGATATGTCAATTCAATTTTTTTATAAAACCTTTGATCGGTTTTTTCTTTTTTATTATTTGGGAAAATTCTGATATATAATATGTCTTATCATTGTCCATACAGTGAATTTGTCTAACTGTGAATTGACTAAGATACTAATATTATTTTTTTTTAATAAATCAACACCGGTTATCAAGTGGCAGGAGGATCAGAAACACAGGCACAGAGACACACACAATTGTTTCATCGACCAAATTCCCTCACAGGGCATTGGTTAGTAATAGAAGAGACTTACCTAAAACATTGCACAATGGGAAGCCGGCTTCATAGTCAAACAACCACACTTTAATTCAGTTTATAGCCAATGAATCAAAATACAATCGAATGTGGATAAAGAAATGCTATGATGTCTGACAAAGATTCAAATGACACATCTGCTCACTGTACAAGACTATTGGCCATTATCATTCAATGTCAGCAAAATGGGACAGGATAAAAAGAGAACAAAAGCATTTCTTTGAAAGGATACTATGGACTAATGGTCGTGATATGTGTATAAACTCGGCCAGCATCTGTGTCTGCGTCAGCTTTGAAGGTTTATACAAAAACAATTTCTTTTCAATGTCTTCAGCTTCTGGAAGAACCCATGTTCTACAGTTTTCGTTTGGTGCTACAAATTAAAATAGAAATTTTAGATACTTATTAATATGAAATCATGATTGATTGATCCCCCTTCTTAAAAATAACATTTCATTGTTGTGTATCCCATAAGCAATGGACTCAATGAAGAGTGTTTTCATGTTATTTACTTACTTAGACTCAGGACTCATAAAGCCAGAGTTTGACTCAGTCCCCAGGGTGTATAGGTGATTGTGATTATAATACTTTCCCATTCAGGGAAAGTATTATAAGTTTCAGTCAGGTTGGTCTCAAAAGGGTTAAGAATTGTTTCTCTATTATATATTTTAACCCTTTCATTACCATATTTCTTTTGAGATGCTCTGTGTTTCTTTCAAATAATGTTAAATATAACAAAGAATTTAGTAAAATAGCTTAGTTATCATTAAGCTTGTGTTAGGAACATAAATTGTGACTAAGGTTTGGTGGAAGATTTTAATTCAAAACTTATGAAACAAGACTTTTGTACTCAGAGCCAGGGGCAGTTTCTGCTGGGTTGGTAACAAAAGGGTAAACGTTCTCAAGAAGAATCAGCTTGACATAGAATGTGACAAGGTTGGCCTTTTTGAATGACAGGTACACCTCATCTCTGGCAGCTGAGTGGCAGCTGGAGTACCATGGCAAGCAGTTTCAGGGCAGAGGATAAGACAATTACACTGACCCTCAACTGGTACTTATTTTATGAACCTCAAAGAGATGAAAGGCTGAGTTGACCTTGGCAAAATTTGAACTCAGAACATATGAAGATGGCAGAAATGCCACTAAACATTTTGCTCAGCACACTAACGATCCTGCCAGCTCGTTATCTTAATCATTACATAAAATCTATTTGTAAAATTTGCATAACAGTGATGTTTACATCTTTTAAACAAACTTTAACAAAACAAATAATTATTCAATTGTCATTATATATCAAAATCCAATTAAACATTTCTTGTCACTTAATTGTTTTATTATATGAGATTCCAAACATTTCTTACCTGCCTTTAATGACCTCATTGGTTTACCTGAACGTTTCAGGACAAATGTGTCTTTACTTTTAGTTTTTTCTGTCATCAGATTTTCAACCACTAACTATTGAAAACAGGATAAAATAGATTCATCATTTATCTTTCGTGCGCTATATAATGAGCCAAAAGTAAAATTCAGCTAATTGAAACTGAACTTGTAATGAGAAGGAAAGTAATTAGGAATTAATAACAATTTTTGTCAAGGAAGGAAGGAAAGAGAGAGAGAGAGAGAAATCAGAAATTTTTTATTGGTTGAAAATTAAATGGAAATATAGAAACGGGTGTGGCTATGTAAGAAGTTTGCTTCAAAACCACATCGTTTTAGGTTCAGTTCTACTGCCAAGCACCTTGGGCAAGCGTCTTCTACTTTGGCCCAAGGCCAACCAAAACCTTGTGAGTGAATTTGGTAGACAGGAAGTGGAAGAAGCTCATACTGTGTATGTGAGAGAGAGAGAGAGTGTTAGTGTGTCCTTGTTGTGACATCCTGTGATATTTGTAAACAAGTGTCATGTCATGCAAGCAATCATCATCATCATCATCATCGTTTAACGTCCGCTTTCCATGCTAGCATGGGTTGGACGATTTGACTGAGGACTGGTGAAACCGGATGGCAACACCAGGCTCCAATCTAAATTTGGCAGAGTTTCTACAGCTGGATGCCCTTCCTAACGCCAACCACTCAGAGAGTCCTTCATTTTCAATCTTCCATGAAAACATGTCTGGCCACAGACAACTGTTACTTCACATGGAAACGGGTGAGAATTGGCAACAAGAAAAATCTGCCTCGTCCATGGTTCTTTAAAGATCACAATTTGAAATGTGATAGAATGAACTGGTCTGACTGAAGTACGCCTACAAAAGTAGTCAGTGAGAATCACTACATTTTTTGAGAAACCCATTTTTTTAATGGAATAAATGAATGTGAATAAAATAGCAAGATTAAACTTTGATTTTGTTCTTTACAAGTTCCATGTAATTAATTCTATTGGATCAACACTGTAAGCTTAGTTCAACCAAAATATTGTAAGCTTGATTCATTCAACCCTTTTGGGGATCTGCTAAAAATAGTCTCACTGTTGGTTGTTTTTTGTAGTTAAAGGGAATTGCTTATGGACATTGCATTTGCAGAGGTGTGTTTAACAATATTTAGTTGTTAAAGGTTGTCATTATTAGCTCTGGTTAATTCTGGAGGACATTTTATGTCATAAATCGTAATTTTTGAATTACAAAAATATTGACTGATTTGAAAACGTATTTTTTTTCGTTTTTTTTTTGCATTTCCCATTTATATCATTGATTGATATTTCATACACCTTCGCATTTGATACTACAGTTTCCAAAAAAACTAAAATGTTTATTATTGCAATTGAATAGAAAAGGATAAATATGCTTGTTTTTTCAGTGATCTCCATTTGGGACTTTTCGAAAAATTTATCATAATTTCCAAAACAATTCACATATGAAGAAAATTTAAATACGAAATATTACTTTAACTCATAAGACACCTGGCAAATTCAAAAAATGTGAATTAAAAAAATTGGCAGTTAATGGATTAATCAGAGCACAAGAAAACTTATGATCAAGGGAAATAACTCCTTTATATTATATTTTATCCTTTTTTTTTTGCCATGAAGGTTCTTGGAAAAAGTTAATAACCAATATCAGCATCATGGAATGCCGTCTCTAATTCATAGACTCAAAATTGGTACACAGAAGTTCTGTGGTTTTAGTGTTTAGGATGCTGCATTCACGATCGTAAAAACACGGTTTCAATTCCCAACCTGGACGATGAATTGTGCCTTTGAGCAAAACACTTCATTTCCTGTTGCTCCGGTCCCCTCAGCTGCAAATGAGTTCCAGAGGAGTTAACCCTGTGAGGGACTAGCGTCCTGTTCAGAGAGAATGTTACCACTTATACACCATGGAAACCAGGTTAAACTGGTTCTTTTGTTCTGTTACGAGTCCTACAATCTCTCTTGTATAATGATAAGACACATTTTTAACCATCATGAGATGTCTAGACAAAGCTACACATAAACATACATATATGAATATATGTATGTATGTGAGTGTGTGTGTCTATACATCATCATCATCGTTTAACGTCCACTTTCCATGCTAGCATGGGTTGGACGATTTGACTGAGGACTGGCGAACCAGATGGCTGCACCAGGCAAGGGCTTCTTTCAGTTTCCATCTACTAAATTCACTCACAACACTTTGGTTAAGCCAGGGTAATAGAAGACACTTGCCTAAGGTGTTATAGAATAGGACTGAACCCAAGATCACGTGGTTGGGAAACAACCTTCCTAACCGCACAGCCATGTCTGCACTTACAGAACCAAACTAAAGGCCAATATCATATTCTGATTAAGAAATGATGATGATGATGATGATGACTGTGATGCAGTTAACAGTCGTATAATAAAGACATGTCTTTTACTACAACATGTTTTAATGTAGACTTTTAACAGAGAAGACTTACATCAAGTTTCTTAGAAGACATCATCAGAATGTCCCGATCAATTGGACTGATGGGTGGTGTTGCTTGTATTCCAGCCTGGTACCAGATTAACAAAAGGCATCGTAGTACAGCTCTGTGATTAAGAACAAAATAAAAACAAATTAGACCATTAATGTAAATTAATAAGATTTACCAAATACAAAACTAATTCTTTTCTTTGAAAATAAAATAATAAATTCAATATCATTCGTGATATTAAATACAATGTAAAATTTCAAAAAGTATAATGATGATGGTGATGATGATGATGGTGATGATGATGATGGTGATGATGATGATGGTGATGATGATGATGGTGGTGATGATGATGATGGTGATGATGATGATGGTGATGATTGATGGTTTCAAATTTTGGCACAAGGCCAGCAATTTTGGGGAAGGAGCTAAGTTCATTACATTGACTCCAGTGGTCAACTGGTACTTGTTTCATCAAACCCCCAAAGATGAAAGGCAAAGTTGACCTCGACAGGATTTGAACTCAGAACCTAAAGGCAGACAAAACGCATTTTCCCTGGCATGCTAACGATTCTTATTTCTTTATTGCCCACAAGGGGTTAAACATAGAGGGGACAAACAAGGGGCTTAAGTCGATTACATCGACCCCAGTGTGTAACTGGTACTTAATTTATCGACCCCAAAAGGATGAAAGGCAAAGTAAACCTCGGCGGAATTTGAACTCAGAACCTAACGGCAGACGAAATACCACTAAGCATTTCGCCCGGCGTGCGAAATCAAATCTTCCATCAAAATTTCATGTTGATCTATATTTCAAACACTTGCTGAATAACAGTAAAGTTATTTTACTAAATTCTTCATTATTTTCAAAATTAATTAAAACAAGGTTGGGTAATACAGTTCTATATTTGAGAGATGAGGAATTATTTACATTTGACGGATATTTGTCCTCATCTGGTTTGCTAGGACACAACAACCTCCTAAGCAGACCAAGTGTAGATATGAGTAGTATATGGGAACCGGTATTAAGGAAGGATAGGAGAATATTAGATTTATAAGCCCTAAAATTCACTCCATCAATTGACAGTATTTAATCAGTAATTATTCTCACTTAGTTGCAAATTAGAATTTTCTTTGATAAAATGGTGTAGCCTTCCTGTGTGCCAGCCCAGTCAAACCGTCCAACCCATACCAGCAGACGTAAAATGATGATAATGATGATGATGATTAACTCTTTAGCATTTAAACCAACCATATCTGGCCGCCCAAATATTCTACCTGTTTTATGTTCAAACTGGCCACATCTGGCATCTCACACCTACCTTACAATGCCATTCTAAAAATATACAAATCACATCACTGAAATCTCAAAGCTACGAGATAAAGCATGATTAACTGAAAACAATGTATAAATAAGCATTACATTTGGTAGAGGATTCTGAAGGCTAAAGGGTCAAACATTTTAAAAGATCATTAACAATAATGAAGTGCTCATATAAAAATACCCGGTTATATTTACTCAGCCCAAGCTGCACAAACACTCCGTTGTTACTTTCACTTTTGGAAATAGATGACATAAAATTTTTTTTTTTAATTAATTCTGTTACCTTTATTATTATCCCCTGGATTAACATACCTGTAATTTCCCCTTGGCAGTATATATACATTAGTGATAAGACAGGGCACAAGTCTCTAATATAACCCTGACCTGTCCTAGTTCTTCCAGGAACTATTTTGGAGATCAAGCAAAGTTAAGAGTAATTTATTTTGAGAGAATTATCTTTCATTCTCATCATGTGAGAATCCATTTAAATTAATTATTTTTTGGAAAGGTAAAATAAGAAATAAACAAACATGTTTATAATTAACAACTTTTTGTTTTCACATTGTAGTAAGAAAATAAATGTTATTCAACTAACTTTGCTAACTGAATAACTGTAATTACAATCCATCGGCCGACCTCACCCCAGAGTTTCTTCACTGCAAGTTCAACAAACACTTCTGTGTATTCCAGGACAGTCAATAATCGCATTATACGGTCATGTGACAAAGGCTGAAATATCACCAAAAAGATAAAAGTTTGTAAGGTTTAAACAATTACAAGTCTTCACATCAGCTTCATTATAATTTAGGATAAAACAAATTCCTGCAGAACCATTTTAGACTGCATCCAGAAAAGGGTCCACTGATTGATCACACCCAGGAAAGGTCCACCCAACTGATAGGCATGGAATCACTCGTAGCAGTGGCATAGCTGATGGAGAAAGGGGGGGTGTCTGTCTGTCATGGGCAGCACTTTTAGATCAGCTGTATAAGCCTGTATGGGGGGTGGGTTTCTTTTTTTTTAGCAAACTCAAGGGCTGTACTCACCACCCCAAATAGAGGAGTATTTCATTTGCAGGAAGTACCAAGCTCAAATTTTCTCATCAACCTGTGGAGGGCAACAACTATCCATGATGCTAAATCATTTTCATTCAGGAGGGAGATCAAATTTTGAAGGAGAACCCATACATAGTAGGGATCTTCTGGTGTCGCATACCTGGCACTTGTGCTGGTGACATGTAAAAGGCACCCGTCGTGCACTGAGCCTCACAGAGGCAATGTGGCTGGTGCAGATGTCGTGTACCTGGCACCCATACCGGTGGCAAGTTAAAAGCATTTGTTGTGCATTAAGTCACACAGAGGCAATGTGGCTAATGCCAGTGTAGCATAACTCACACCTGTGCCAGTGGCACATAAAAAGCTGCCTATTGAATGTTAGGCCTCATGGAGGCAATGTGGTTGATGTCAGTGTTGTGTAACTGGCACTTGTGCTGGTGGCACATAAAATGCACCTTTTCAGTATTGGGCCTCATGGAGGCAATGACAAATGACCAAAACCTTTGGCAATATGCTGTGCTTGAGAATGAAGATCCATCAAGCCAAGTGAAATCATAGTCGTGGTGGACATTGGTGTCATGCAAATGGCACCCATGCTGTGGCACGTAAAAGAACCCACTACACTATCGGAGTGGTTGGTGTTAGGGAGGGCATCCAGCTATAGAAACCATGCCAAATCAGACTGAAGTCTGGTGCAGCTCCTCAGCTTACCAGCCCTGGTCAAGCCATCCAAAACATGCCAGCATGGACAATCAATGTTAAAAGATGATGATGATAATGATGAAGGGTAACCTCACAAATACCGATGACACAAAAAAAAGGACCAGACCCAGTACACACTATAAAGTGGCTGGTGTTAGGAAGGGCATCCGGCTACAGAGACCATATTAAATCTGATATGGAGCACAATGCAGTCCTACAGCTTATTGGATCCTGTCAAACTGTCTGACCTACATGGAAAACGAACGTTAGATGATGATGACACTAGCAAAGAACGTGACAAAATACTAACCACTTTGGGAACAATTTTAACCGCCTGTTGCAATATTATGTCATTCAACATAACCATAAGTCTGGAGGCCGAATATACCAGTTCTGACAGAACTTGGCTGTCATTGTAGCGACCTTGAACATAAAGGAACAAAAAAATCATAATTATTTTAATGAAAGAAACAGTAATGAGTTTGATATATAATGTATTGTAGGGCAGCGAATAAAAGAAACAAACAGATGACCTAAATTTGTTGTTTTCAATGTTTATGACATCAAGATACGCTGCAGATCAAACATAGAAATTTTGGTGTACTTTTAATTAATATGTCACATGTTATAAGAAATACCGTTTTCAAGTTAAGCATTTAGGGAAAAGATGTAAAAAAAAATTGGTTAACCTTATTTTATAAACCCTTTCGTTACTGTATTTCTTTCAATTAATTTTGAATATAACAAAGAATTTAGTAAAATAACTTAGTTATCATTCAGCTAGTGTTAGGAACATAAATTGTGACTAAGGTTTGGTGGAAGATTTTAATTCAGAACTTAATGGAAACAAGACATTTGAACCACAGAGCCAGAGGCAGTTTCAAACAGGTTGGTATCGAAAGGGTTAATAAATATGTGGTTGTCACACACACTGATGAAGGGCCAATACCCAGAAACTCTGGTTCGTGTGTATCATGTCAGATCGACGATAGGGAGGATGACTGCCCTTTGCAAATAATACCAATAGGGCAGAGAAAACGTGTCAATAGCCAGCTGGAGGAGATGTCCTCCTGGGGCTACAAGCTACAAAAGCATCAACCCTGAAGAGTTAGCCACATTTAGGTGGCAAATATATTTCACGATATATATATAAGGAGAGAAAAAAAATAAAAGAAAACCTGAGTATAAAACATCAACTAAAAATTTAAGTATTTTGTTGAAGACAGATTTTCTCATCACCCCCGCCCATATATTTAGTATCATCATTTTATATCTACTTTCCATACTGACATGGGTTAGATGGTTGAACAGGATGCAAAGGACTGCATCAGTGGTTACCAAAGTGGGTGGTATTGCCCCCCTGGGGGCGGTGGAAAGTTCCAAGGGGGTGTGGAAGAAAAGTGGGGACGATAATGGGACAGTGATTCATTTAAAAAAAACAAAATAATGGGTTCATTAGGTTAAGTTTTATTTGTGAAATACAGTTGCTTTGAATTTGCTTCAGAAAGAGGTCTCTGTTTGTGATGGTTAGTTGGGGTGGGGGCGCTGGGAATGTGACCTAGGTTTCAAGGGGGCAGCAGCCCTAAAAAGTTTGGGAACCACTGGGCGACATCTTGCTCCAAGTGACTCAGTTTTGGCATGGTTTCTTCTTAATATCAATCGCTTTACAGTGTGTGTACTGTAAGCAATCTTTTTTTTGTGTGTGGAACCAGCACTATGGAGGTCGTCTTGCCCTCGCTAAGACTGGTTCCTTCTCAGACCTTGCACTGTCTGTCACTGGTTCTACTTACAGAGTGAACTGGGTGCTTTCTTGTGGCACCAGTACTGGGGGGGGGGGGGTCACCTTATTGCACATAAGGAAAAAGAGAATCCTCGTGACTAAAAAAAAAAAATAGAAGTTAGAGTATGTTGGAAGAAACAGATTTATCGTTGTGGGAGGAGAGAAGTGGCGAGGTTAACAGAGGGAAAGAAAAGGGCCTGGAGGGGCCCCGTTCCTTTCAAGGGTTGACTGCAAGTTGTGACATTCATTGCTTTCTCTTGAATTTCACTGACATAAATACTCTCGGAGTTGTTGGCGTTAGGAAGGGCATCCAGCTGTAGAAACTCTGCCAGATCAGATTGGAGCCTGGTGTAGCCATCTGGTTCACCAGTCCTCAGTCAAATCGTCCAACCCATGCTAGCATGGAAAGCGGACGTTAAACAATAATGATGATGATGATGAAATGAAGAGAAATATTTCTAAATGAACCACGTAATTATTTATTTTACCGAAGGTCAAGATATTTTTTTGAAAGGAGTACAACGATTGACTGAACACCTGTATCTGAACTGATAATTCATTTATCAACGTTGAGTTAATAAAAACAAAAAAGCCGACCCCGAATGTAAAGGTGCCAAAGGTGATAGAGAAGACGGTTAATGTTTAATCGAGAAGACAATTGTAAATAATTACCGCCAACACAAAGTTTGGGAAACATGTCTGAAACAAACAAAAAAATAGACGGGGGTGTTACGGCTAGAATGTCTTTGATCCTAAGTCTGCTCGTTCAAACGTGACTAGCGGCTAAACAACTCCTTGATTGCAAAGTATAAAATGGGAGGGAGCGTAAGTTTAGGTTAAGTTGTCGAATAAGTAGGTAAACAAACGCGCTGCGGCACAGCACGAAAGGGGCCCATTAGAGAAACATGCTACGTTCTACACAAAATCTACAGATAAATCATAATTTCACACAATTAATTACTAATATTAATCAAATAAGAAAATGCCTAGGGTTTTCTTTCGGTTGAAACAGTATAGTTGTCAAACTCGGCATTCAATGCAACACCATACTTCAGAATCTTTGCACATATCTGTGCAGTTCCTTCTGATTTGTACAGGATGTCGTTTGTATTTTAATTAAATGCTACCTTTAGTCAGCGTTTGGTTGCGAAGATCACGTTGCTTAGCTCCAGGTCAGTTTTCATTGATATGACTTAAGAGCAAAATGATTTTTGTCATGACTAACACAACTTATTTTAGGAAAACCTACGATTGCATTATCTCTTTTCCTCGTTGATGACGGTAGGGAATGAGGCGAAGGTAAAGAATACGCAGACCACCCGTTTTCGGCGTTTGGGGTTAGGTTTAGGATTAGGGTTAAGGTCACGCCGAAAACGGGTATGTGCGTATTCTTTACCTTCGCCGGGAATGATTTGAAATAAATTTGACTGCTATTTCTAGGATGTCGAGTGACCATGTAGAGGCTTGCACGCTGGTTCGGTTTGCAATTAAGCATGCAATTAGAAGTCTAACCTGGAAGGATTTGAACTCAAGACGTCAACGAACTGAACTAAATACCGAGGTGTTTCATACAACACCGTCCCCTCAAAAATAATTCCCTTCGATTAAGCGAAGTTCGAACCGGAGGGCAAGTGATAGTATCGATTTATTTGTTATGCAGATCAGAAAATGTAAAATCTATAGAGGGGAATACGATCGAGTGAGATTGGTGCTTTGCAAAGTTCATTAGCAACGTGAATTGAATCGGATTTAACCTAGAATCGAACCATTTGACAACGACGGTCGTGGTTGGCGTGGACGATTTTTCATTGAAGAAAATGAAAATATATTGAAAGCTAAGAAAGTTATGTATAATAAGAGAAATCAACAATGACTGTAAGTTTAATTTACCTGCAATGAGATAAGAGGAAATCCGAAAAACCGATTCAATCTGTCGAATGACTTCTGGATTGCAGCTGACACTTTTACAGTATTTTGTGTAAACAGTTTGGAAATATTCAGCCATCTTTGGCGTGGTTTTGAAAGTAAGGAGCCAAAGCACGAGAAAGTAACGTTTCTATTGGTTATACTGGATTAATCGACCAATCAAAACATTCGTTATAATTATTTCATGCCATGTGGTTAGGGTCTCCTCGCCTCATTCCCTACCGAGGATTATAAAACCTGGCCATGTTCTACAGGTGAGTGTTTTTATCTGCGCTTATTTATTGGAACGGCCTACATATTTCATTATTGTTTATTTCACACCTTGTCAAGCACTCCCAATTATAAGTTTTGCTGCTTCTTTCCCTCGTTTATTTAAATTACTCTGTTCTACTTACATTTAAAACTAGAAATTGCTGAGATGTTTTGGTAAAGGAAGACTGGAATGAAATGGGAAAGACAGAAAAATAATAAATAGCTTCATTTAGTTTGTAGTGGATGATTGTTTGTTCTCAAATATCGAATATTACAGTTCACTTCAGCTTATATACCCGTAGATCTCTTCATAGAACTTTATTGTAGTACAGATAATGCAATGCTAGGTCAGAGGTCTTTTTGAATGAAACCATTCTTCACCCATCCCAGATTTTTTTTTTTAATTCTATTTTATGGATAATGGAAAACTTTTCTCCGAAGTATACATGTATGTCTCTCTAGTTTTTGGTGATTATTATTATTATTTTCTTTTTCTTTTTTTAAAAATATTTGTAAGAACGGGAAAGTATTATCCATTGATGAACCTGTCTGTAGAGATGCCAAGTATAATAAAAGATTTATGCTTTTGGTGTGCATTTTCGCAATTTCAAAACACGCTGAATTTCATCTTAGGTCTCCTCCAGATTCCAGGTACATCTTGTGATTAGATAGACATATATTTTATTCATATTGTTTCTCTTAAAAGCCCAAACCTTTTTTTTTTTTATGAGTATGTGTGAAAAGTTAGGCTATTCGTTTTTTGTTGGGTTTTTTTTTGGGGGGGGGGGGGTATTTTAGCCCAATTTCCTCCTTAGCAACCCAAGTGAAAATATAGCGGGTCCAGTTTGGAATGGAATTACCAGCTCAATTTATGGACAGATGAAAAATATTTGACTATGACACTAATTACTGTAATGCATTTAATTAGATGGTGTTCTGCTAATTAACTGCTAAATATTTAATGTTAATTCCATATACAGGTGCGTGCTAGCAGTGTAAGATTTTCCAACAAAAATCAGATAAATGTTACATTAAAATTGGTAGATTTTTTTTTTCCATACAAAAAGCCTGTAAAGGTTATTTCATCGTTGAAAGTAAATTCTTTGTGTTGGCTTTATTCATCTCAGATTACATCTAATCTCAATTCTCTATAATACACTTTGCTTAGTGTGTGGCACTATTTATGTGTCTAGAAATTATTACTCTTGGTTAACAGTAAATTCTGCTTGTATTACTAATAAATTCTGAAGTTTTGGCATTCACTGTAAATTTTGTTAGTTTTTTTTATCATAAATGTAACTGTTTCTGCTGGAACAGATCTTAACCTGTGGCTAAATAACTCCCAACAACCATGTGATATCGAACCAACAAGTGAGTTTCTACATTGGTTTAACATGCTAGAAGTAACAGCAAAATTTCCTTCAAGTCGCACCTTATCGTCTTAAATAAGGAAAAGATAGGTAGTCACGGTTGGATTGCCTCTCGTCACGGATGTCGATCAGGTCTCATCTGGATGCTAAACAACAACCATGTGATTATGAAGATTAAGTCAAATGTATCACAAATCATTTCGAAAGCAAACCGATTATCAAAGTCATTGTCTCTTATTTTCTTTTACTCGTTTCAATCATTTTTAATGTGGCCATGCTGGAGCATCGCCTTGAAGAGTTTTTAGTCAAACGAATGGACCCCTGGTACTTATTCTATCGGCCAGTTTTACCGAACTGGTCGCGGACATATTAACTATCCTGTCCTTTCTTTTTTTTAACTGTAAGTCTGATTTAAGAGAGATTTTGCCTTTTATTTCGGCTGACCACAGCTCTGTCGACTTCCTGTTATCAATTAAGATGTTAGGAATGGTGAGTGTATATCGATAAAAGACGGTGTTGTTTACAGTATCCAAGACGGAAACCCACAAACCTAGCCGTTCTGATTTCAAATTCCAATTGAGTTAGCTCTGTGTTACAAATCCCAAGTTTAAGAGTTTAAGGACCACCAAGGAATAGTGTTCGACTAAATCTAATAAAATATACAATTACTATTTGATGCTTTGAATCCTTTATAATATCGAAATTCACCATTTTCACACCCACTCTCTCAGGAACTGGTTTTGCCTTTCATCTAATGAATGTTATTAATAACTCTGAGTTTTTAATTACTGTTAAATACTGGAGTTGGTCGAATCCATTTTATATGTTTTTCCACTTACAAGGAGGGTTCTCTCCTCAGGACAGATGGATAATATTTAATAATTCTGTTTTTATTTCGAGAAAAAAGATTTAATAGCCCTTCCTCATCGCTTGCAGTATACATAATCAACAAGATTTCTGTTTTTATTTGTTTTGTTTTTTTTTTTTATTTTGTGGCACAAATATAAATTTGATGCGATTTAATGTTTTATTTGCATCAGAAATATAGCATAATGTCTTTTACTAAATTATGTTTATAAAAATAGAATTACAGTTTTATTGAATGCATGTGTTGTTTAGTCACAAGTTAGCCCCGATTGAGCCAACTTTTTGGCCAAAGATGCACCACTCCATCATTTTCCAAGATATACCACACCCAGAACGGCATTATCCAATCTCTCTCCCCTCTCTGTCTCTCTCTCTCCCCCCCTCTCTCTCTCTCTCTCTCTCTCTCAGACAGCACCGTGTGGTTGTGAAGAAAACATAACTGCTATTTCTAGCAGGGTGAGCGACCACATAGAAGCACTTTCGTTGGTTCGCGGATGGATATATTCGTTTATGGCAGTTTAGTGTTAAAGAAGGGTGGAGAAGCAGATCAATGAGTAAACAGGAGTGGTAGATTGTTTGCTGGATTTAGTCATGTGGTATCCTTCGCCAGTTCCAGTATTAGCAGGGTTAACTTTTTTTCTTTCATTCCATCGCAGCCACAGGCTTGTATTAAATTTCAATTCAATTACTATATTACAGTCATAAAAATTGGATCTCGTGTTTAATTAAACGAATCTATATTTAGGCTATCTTGCAAGTCGCTGAATTCTTCAAAACAGGAAATGACTTCCGAAAAGTGCCATCAGTCTCTGTTACGAAACAACAGAGCTGTTTGAATATGACCACTCGACCTACTAGAAATAGCGGTCAAGGCCACGTGACTGGCCTTAAAATGTGAAGAGCACGTTGGCTAATGTATTTCTCGATAAATGTCTTGCCAAAGCTGGGCATTCTCGATCAAGGCCGATCTAGAGCTAAACTACAGTTTGTTTCAATGAATCAACAAGCGACAATGCAGCCTCTATTAAGTCATCCGACCTGCTAGAAATAGCAGCCAAATCACTCTACTGTCTTTTAAAATTGGAAGAACGTATTGAGTAATATAGTTTAAAATAAACTACGGCTGAAAAGACAGGATGGTCGTTGTTGGAACGCCTTTGACCATTGGTTTACTGAATCAGAACTGACCAGACAGACAACATCACTTTTCCTCGAAAACAAAAGTTAAGTTCTCCCTTCCTCGTGACGATTGGATTTATTAGTTTTATCATATTACCAAATAAGATTGATAAAATAGACCATTACCTATTTAAGTTTTAGTGTCAAACTTCATCTCATCTTATTTACCCTCTTCATCTTGGGAGGGTCTTGTAGGCAGAGTCCTCAAATATACCGTACCTCGGATCCTCTCAGAAACAAATCTTCCCTATCGATCTGGCTAGGTCCCCAAGCAAGACCATCCAAGCTCATGGATGTTAACCAACCGTCTTGCTCATACTCTATCCTGGGCTCTTCTGCCAGTCGGTTTTGCCCATAAAACCTGTCCACCAATTCTTTCCCATCACATCTTTGCTAAATGTCTTGTAGTATCAGTTATGACTTCAGATTTCACCCTATAATTATTTGAGCCAAAGATATGTTTGCTTGGTGTGTCCTAGGCCTTTCTTTTATATATCTTAGGGTCGTGCATATGTAATATGAGTTGACAATGTGTCAATTAATTAAGATCATCCAGGCAGGGGTAAAAAGCACCTGTGTTGGTGTCACATAAAAAGCATCCAGTACACTCTGTAAAGTGGTTGGCGTTAGGAAGAGCATCCAGCTGTAGAAACCATGCCAAAACATACAGTTAGTGCCTGGTACAGCTCTCTCTGGCTTGTCAACTTCTACAAGACCATTTAACCCTGACAATCTCACTCCCAACATCTCAAATGTAATGGAGACATTAACAACATTCTCCAGAACATCTCTCTCTCTCTCTCTCTCTCTCTCTCTCTCCCTCCTTCTCTCCTTAACCTCATGTATGGCTTCCATAAAGCCAACTTTACTGGTGACCTTTTCTTCTATGTCCTTTTGAGAGATTTTACAAAAGTATTGTTTTCCTTTGTCTGTAAAGCTTTCATCGTGTCAAGTATACAAACTTCCTGTCAAAACTCCATCTGTACCTCAGCTCCTATCAGATTGCACTTTGATGACCAGATGTGAAGGAGGTTTTCTCTCGTGTACCCCAGGGTTCACCTCTATTCTCCATGATAGTTATCATAGGAACAATATTTGATTAGAGCTGACCAGAGACAGAACAACTGGTTGATAGTTTTGCACACATTAAGAATATGAAATTGCTGACTTAATAAAAATTTTATTTTGTAATACCAGATATCATCATCATTGTCTAAACTTCCACTTTTCCATGCTTGCATGGATCGGATGAAATTTGTTCCAGCAAATTTTTACAGCTGATGCATTTCTTATCACCAACCTTCATCTGTTTCTAAGTGAAGTGATGTTTCTCCATGACGAGACATGTTTTCACAAAAGACTGGAAACAAAAGACACTGCTTCCTTGATGGTGACACCTGTTTACAATTAAGATTAGCTTCCTGTTAGACACCTGTTTACAATTACGATTAGCTTCCTGGATGGTAACATTTGTTTGCAACCATCATATGAATCAAGGCAAGGAGACAGTAGCACACACACACACACAATGGGTTTCTTCTAGTTTCTGTGTTTTTGTCTGCCAGATCCACTGGTGATAAGCAGAGCAATTCAGCTGCAAAAAACCATTCCAGAAAATGGAAGGCATGAATGGAAGCAACCTTAGGTAGATAAGTCTTTAGTCATGTTTGGGGTGATATCAGTGACAGGTAAAATGCACCCACTTCACAAAATTGCTTGATGATGGAAATGGCATCTAGTCTAAACATTACATGACCAGCAGAATTGGCCAGTTTTTCTCCCACGCTGTGTATGCTAGGTTAGGAAGTGCTGTGGTGAGTGACAGGGACACTGAGATCTGTCAGCAAAGAAACAGGCTGATGATTTGTATGTTAAACAAAACTCATTCATATACATATATCTGCTTCATTTTAACTCTCCATTCTAAATAGTATTAATGAACAGCACAACCATCATCATCATCATCGTTTAACATCCATTTTCCATGCTGGCATGGTTTGGACAGTTTGACATGGAGCTGTCCAGACTCCAGCTGTCTGTTTTGGCCTGGTTTCTACAACTGGATGCCTTTCCTAATGCCAACCACTTAACAGAGTGTGCTGGGTGCTTTTTACATGCCACCTCATCATCATCATCCTCGTTTAATGTCTGCTTTCCATGCTAGCATGGGTTGGACGATTTGACTGAGGACTGGTGAACCAGATGGCTGCACCAGGCTCCAATCTGATCTGGCAGAGTTTCTACAGCTGGATGCCCTTCCTAACGCCAACCACTCCGAGAGTGACTATTTTTTATTTTCTCTAATAAAACCCTTTTACTTGAATGCTTTATGTCTTTGACAGTGGTTCTTTCTGCTCCCACCAGCAGATTTTTTAGTATTTTATGTAGATTCGGTTTGAATCCAAGCTGTGTCCCCTTTGCGATGCATCTGCTTTGTTAAAGTCTTCCAGTCCATGAGTTATATTTGTGTGAGGTGTGCATAAGAGTTATGTGTAATGGGGAATGAATTATATCAAGACTTTTTCCAATCTCCTGTTGTGGTGGAGGCAAAGTGGCTGAGTTCCTTTTGAGTGTTGGGCCTCACAGAGGCAATGACCATGACCTTTGGCATTATGTCATGCTTGAAAAGACCCATCAAGCCAAACAAAATCACAATCATGGCATACACACACACACACACTCTCTCTCTCTCTCTCGCAGGACAGTGATGATGATAAGTCCAGGCAATTTTTTTGAAAAATAACTGTTATTATTCCTCATCAAAACAGGTTTTGCTATTTTTAAAGACCAAGAATCAATTTGTCATCTATTGAAAGAACTGGCCAGATGTATAGATGTAAACACATTTTTTTCTGCTTTCTCTCTTCTTTCTTTCTTTCTTTCCTTCACTTTTCCATTGACACTCCTTTCAGATACACAGGCACACACACACACACACTCTCTCTCTCTCTCTCTCACTTTCTCCCCATTCCTCACCCTCTTTTACTATCCTATACACCCCACATTACTTTTTTTCTCACACACACCCCCTCTCTCTCTCTCTCCACCCCTACACACTCAATAATACTATAAAAAGAGACCAAACCCTTCAAAAAATTTTAAATCTGAAGAATCTATTAGAGTAGATGCAAGCGCTAATATATGATTTATAAAAACATGTGACATATTAATAAAAATCTGTATCCAGATCTCTGAGTATTATTTTTTTTAATATATAAAATACCTGTACATCACCTCCAAACCTTCTAATATATCTGTATATACATATATCCATATAAATATATATATGTATGTATGTATATATATATATATATATATATATATATATATATATATATATATATATATATATATATATATATATAATGAAAGAATATGTGATATAGATATCCCTTTATACAACTTAACCAATTAGCACTCTGATAAAACTGTAGGAATATAAAATCAAGACGGAGGGAAAACCAATTCAAAGTTCGATGTATATATTCATTCAATCCATATTAACGAAATTCTCCCTGGTATACAATACACATACATAGATGCATTCATCTATATGAGATATAAAATTTCTAAGAATTTACACGAAAATTTATAAATATATAAAAATTCATAGATGTATAAAAATTTATAAACACAAATATAAAATAAATATAAATATATAAAAATATAAATCCATAGATGTACCTGCGAAGTCCAAATGTTCGAATTTGAATCAATGAAGAAGGTGGATAAAAAAGCGAATGTAAAATGATTCATAAGGAATCGTAAACATGTAGAAAATCTTCCGGCCATTTCGAAAAGATATAGGTTGCTATGGGCGAGCTAACTCCAACCATAGCAATTCTCTATATTTCTCTCATCAGAGTTAATAGATTCAGATAGGTTAGATGAAATTTTTTATATATTTATAATCTGCAAAAAAATCAACATATTCTCTTACAGCTGTTTCGATTTAGGCTAAAAGATTAAATTACAATAGTTAAATCATTGTATTAGGCAACATGAATCATCATAATATAAGGAAACTCTCCCAATCCTCCATGTCAGCTAACATTTCAACTTTAATCCTTATGCTCTCCAACACCATTGACTATTCACCAATGTATCAAGCTGTTCTTGAAAAAAGGGAACAAGAAAAATCATCAAATTTTAGCCCAAAGACCTTATCTACCTTACCTTTTTTTATATTTTAGTTAATAAGATGTAATTTGTGGGAGATCTGGCTGCCATTTCTAGCAGTTTTAGTGATGATATAGGGACTCCCTCATTACCTTAGCCATTGTTGTAGATTACTACTTGGCAAGGAAATTAGGCCAGGGAGTGTTGGGTCTGTAAGCATGCAAGACTTATATTGTTTAACCCCAGGTCAGCCTTAATTGAGAAACAATAAGATTAAAGGCATTCTATAATCATGAACATCCTGTTTTTTTTTTTCTTAGGGCATAATGTATCTAGAGTTACATTATGTGATGTGTCATTCCTTTTTTTTGTTAAGATAATAGACTATAATTTGAAGGAGAAATGCCTGTTTGTTTCTAGCAGGTCAAGCAATCATGTACAGGCTCCTAGTTGTCCTGTTTATGCGTGTTAATGTAAGGTAAATCCATTTATTCCTCTTTTTGACTTCTATTTTCTTTCTGTGACCCAGTTTCACACTGTTTCGCTTATATTGTTAATACCCTTGGGGAAATCTATAAACTACACCCCAGTCTGTTTTCTTTTCATCTCCATGAATCTGAGATCTCAAACCCTATGTAAATACAAAGATGAATTTTACATCTTCATGAAGATCCACAACAACATCACCATCATCATCATCATCGTTAAATTTACAGTGAAAAATATATATTTTGTTTATTACACACCCTCCCCTCAAAGCTCCCATTAGCCACTGATTCCAGTTGAAATTCAATTGTTTTGTTTTTTTTCTCCTCAGCCCCTGGACTCATTTAGCTCATTACCCACTTTCCATGGCATATTAAATGACTGAGACCATAGCATTTCCTCGAACGGGTTGCTGGTCCATTGCAGGGTACAAATCCATCAACCCCAGTACTTGACTAGTATTTTATTTTATTGACCCTGAGGGGAGGAAAAGCAAGGTTGACGTCAACAGCATTTGAACTCAAAAGGTAAAAAAACTGGGAGAAATACTACCAACCATTCTCTCGATTCTGCCAGCCAGCTCACTGCTTTGTTGTTAATACAGATATGTAATTAACTTCCATGTTAATTATCCTTTCATGTCATTAACTCACCAAGTCTCACTAAATGGTGGGTAAAAATGATATTATCACAAATTACTTCTATTAACACTTTTATCTCTGAGTTAATATAAAAGCGTCAGTGAAAGGAACTTCTCTGGTGTAGTCTACTAATTCTTCATCAACAAACTCCAAACTCTTTTACAGTCTTATAAGTTGGCAGGGGGTGGAGGACAGCATGTTTTAACCCTTTCGTTACCGTTAACAACAAACAAGATGAGGACAAATATCCATCAAATGTAAATAATGTACATAATTCCTCATCTCTTAAATATAGAACTGTATTATTTATAGTTTTCTTCAATATTTTAAAGTTCTAGATTTTAAAAACAATGAAAAAAATGAAACAGGGAAAATGTTTTCAATAAATAGAAATTATTTGTTAGGTTTTTTTTCTTTTCTTTTCTGTTTTCCTCTCCTCTGTTTCATTCTGCAAAAGAATTTCAAGATTGTGTCCTAAAGCTACAAATAATGATTCCATGTGTGGCAGTAGGTCACACATTTCAAGGCAAGGCTGTCTAGCTAATTGAATTGATGTATGTATTTATATATATATATATATATATATATATATATATATGTGTGTGTGTGTGTGCGTGGTATTTTATATTGTGGACATTGAGGAAGTGAAAATATCATGAAGAATGATTTCATTTACAGATCTGT
Source organism: Octopus bimaculoides (assembly GCF_046866305.1). NCBI lineage: Eukaryota > Metazoa > Mollusca > Cephalopoda > Octopoda > Octopodidae > Octopus > Octopus bimaculoides. The sequence goes on along the minus strand of NC_142934.1, from coordinate 4,061,636 downwards.
TTCTAGGATGGGTTATTTATTAAATAGTATGCATTGTTGGAGGGACTCCGACCCTCATCTTTTGTGGCTTTATTTATAATGTATCTGCTCAATATGCTGTGGAATAGAAATTCAATTCTAATTGGGTTTTGGGGGTTTTTTTTATCGTTTACTTGTTTTAATCATTGGACTGTAGCCAAGCTGAGGCACCGCTTTGAAGGGTTTTAATTGAAGATGACTTGTTAAAGTTATCTCTACAAATATTCTATAGATATCATTGCCAGCACAGATTTTTGTTCCGATGTAAATCCAAGACATCAGATGTTTAACAAACAATGAGATCAGGAAGGGTTTTGGTTTTCCATTTTGCCCATCCTGCTGCTAAAGTAAGCACGGAATCTGGCCAGTTAGACAAGATAGTCCCTTCTGTGGATGGTGGCCTGAGGCATTCTAGTTGGACACACTCTTGTATTTTACCCAGTACATGGATGCAATGCCGAAGAACAAAAAGCCGAACGGTCAAGAGGCTGAAAAGACATACGGAAATTAAAATTTAATCTCATTAAATCTTAAGTGCCAAATTGGTGAATTGGTCATTAAACTATATAGATAGGAACGTTTAATGTATTTTTTTTTATTATTATTGTGTCCATTTGGCTTTATGTCCATTCAGCATTGTGTCATTCAGATTTACGTCCATTTGGCAAAAGTGCATCCAGCATCCTGTCCGCGCACGATTTTACGCTATAGGTGAAGGGGCATGGATTAGCGACCAAGGGTATTTGGCTCAAGATCAGAAGGTCATGAGTTTGATTCCTGGTGGCACATTGCGTCCTTGAGCAAGACACTTTATTTCACCTTGCTTCAGTCCACTCAGCCAGCAAAAATTGTAATTGTACCAGTAATTGAATGGGCCAGCCTTGCCACATTCTGCATCATGTTGTATCTCCCTGATACATACTACTAAGAGTATGCGTGTCTGTGGAGTGCTCAGCCACTTGCCCATTAATTTCACAAACAGGCTGTTGCATTGATTGGATCCACTGCCAACACTCATTGACATAACCGGCGGAGTGCCAGTTTGGGTGAATCACCAGTAACTTAAAAGAGCCATTAGTCTTATAGATATATGTGCTTGTGTCAATCAATGCATATGTAAACGCGCGCACACACACACACACATATATGAATACACACGTACACAGTCACACACAAGTGTAAGCTGAAATATGAATTATACAGCTATCATTCTTGGGTGGTGTACCCAAATGAATAGATGTTTTGATGAGGGTGGAAATAGAAAATAAACTGTGTCTGAACAATCATGTCTTTTTGTAATAATAATGAAATGATCTTCTTATATAATGGTTCTTCAAATAAGCAAAGAGGTCTCTGAGTGTTAGAAGCGTATCTGTATGTACATGGAGGAGGTGGTGGCAGCGGCGGTGGCAACAAGGGAGGGGCTGTTTTGGTTTACGTCTGACGTTCACCAATGATATTATTGAAGTAACTGCAAAAAAGTTCTAACAAGGAATTGAAACAAAACCTAGTCTTTCATTGCAAAGAAATTCCAGTTACAGTATTGCAACATTATACCACCAACACCAATGAGAAGTAGTGGTTCCAAATAATTCTTGTCACTTTACATTAAAGGGAATAGGAAGACTGGAAGCTTTGGCATTCATGCCTCGTCTACAGAAAGGTGTTAACAGCATAATCATGTGTATCCTATTCGAAAACTAGCAGGGTGCGATTCGAGAGTGATTTGGCTGTTATTTCTAGTAGGTTAAGTGACCGCATAGACAATCTGTCTTTGAATCCCTCTTCACGGTATCAGTGAATTATCTCCTCATTGATTAATTATCTCTGCAGAATATTTAAGGATTTAATGCCACAAACCTTGGTCCACTTTGTTGTAGAGAACAAATACCAACCAATGTTGGTTTGTTTACATCCCTGTAATTTACCGGTTCAGCAAAAGAGACCCATCATCATCATTGTTTAATGTACGCTTTCCCTGCTGGCATGGGATGGACGGTTTGACTGAGGACTGGTAAGCTGTACCAGGCTTCAATCTGATCTGGCCTCGAGAGTGTGGTGGGTGCTTTTTACATGCCACCAGCACGGGAGCCAGTCAGGCGGCATTGGCATCGGCCACGTTCGAATGCTGCTTTTTACATGCCACTGGCACAGGAGCCAGACAAATACCAGACTTAAAAAGAACTTGTGTCAATTTCTTCAACTAAAACCCTTCAAGACCTTGCCCCAGCATGGCCGCAACCCAATTACTGAAACAAGTAAAAGGTCAAACATGATGACTCTAATGGCAGGTTTTTCCTTTGTTCCTGTGTGTAATAAAGGAGGAAGCATTGTACTTCAAATTGAAACACTTTGAGCACCATTCAACCTCTGCAAAGACAAATACATAAAACGTTGATAGCTAGAAGAAACAAGGTCACCGTTTTCTAATTTGTGTGTTAAAAAACTTTCCCTAATCAAAATATTTTATCTCTGATTTTTCAGTTTGCAGATTAAAATTAAGCATTGCACATTGAGAACCGACAAGCATTCCCATCGGTACCATATGTGTTTGTTATCACTGTTACACATTGCCAGAAAACATTTTATTTAATGGCTGGATGAGGTTTTAAAATAATACAGGGTGAAGCAATAGTAACGCCCTATTTTTTATTTAACTTTTCATCATCATCATCATCATCATTGTTTAACATCCACTTTCCATACTGTCATGAGTTGGACGGTTTGACTGAGGACTGTACCAGGCTCCAATCTGATCTGGCAGAGTTTCTACAGCTGGATGCCCTTCCTAACAACAACCACTCCAAGAGTGTAGTGGGTTCTTTTTACATGTCACTGGCACGGGAGCCAGTCAGGCAGCACTGGCATCGACCATGTTCAGATGGTGATTTTTACATGCCAGTCAAGAGGCACTGGCATCGACCATGCTCGAATGGTGATTTTTACATGCCGCTGTCACAGGTGCCAGTCAGGTGGTACTGGCATTGGCCACGCTCGAATGGTGCTTTTTATGTGCCAGCCAGGTGGCACTCACATCCGCCATGCTCAAATGGTGCTTTTTACGTGCCACCAGCACAGTTACATGCCACTTTTATTGAATGAAAACAAATTACAGTAGTTTAAGAAAATTTACAAGTATTGTGCCAGTGTCATGTAAGAAGCACCCGAATTGGCACCCTGTAAAAAGCACCCATGCTGGTGTCGCATAAAAAGCACTGGAGCTGGTGCCACATAGAAAGCACCCAGCCCACTCTGTAAAGTGGTTGGCATTAGGAAGGGCATCCAGCTGTAGAAACCATGCTACAACAGACAATCAGAGCCTGGTGCAGTCTTCCAGCTTGGCCAGCGCCTATCAAACCATCCAACCCATGCCAGCATGGAAAATGGACATTAAATAATGATGATGATGATGTCTCATCCGAGCATAATCTGTTATGATTAACAAACTAATTAGCATGTTCAAAATGTTCCCCTTCACATCCAATGCCGAACGCTACCAGCAACACTTCTACAAGCCATTTTGGTATATTTCCGTGTTAATTCAGGGAGCTTTCAGTACACTCCACAACAAAAGAGTCAGGTGGTGTTAGTTAGATCTGGTGATCATTGGTCATAAATCTGTCCAAGCAAGATTGACCTGGGGTTAAATAACAACAGCCTCTCCAGAAGCAATAGTTCCAACACAGTAGTAGTAGTAGTAATAGTAGTAGTTTTAAAAAAAGGGCGTTACTTCTGTGGCATCCTGTATATAAAAATATATTACTTGTGTGTCATCTGTTCGGTTAATGATGAACAATGGTGTATCACTGTCTTTAAACAAATGGAGGCTTTGCACCAGGTTGATGTGCTAAAGTGAGTGGCATGCCTCATCTACAAGTATGCCTAAAGAACCTGCTATGTCAAATTAGCAATGTACTACCACCTTAGCTATCCAGCAATTCCACCACCCATTTGAGCAGATGTTCAGGTTCCTGTCGGGTTATGTCAGACAACTGCTGTGATATTTCAGAGAGATAAAGCTGTCAACTGACTTCATTATCACAATCATCTGGCCATTCTTTGTGACTATACATATATATTCTTTTATTTTTTCATTTATTTCAGTCATTTGACTGCGGGCCATGCTGGAGCACCACCTTTAGTCGAGCAAATTAACCCCAGGATTTATTCTTTGTAAGCCTAGTACTTGTTCTGTCGGTCGCTTTTGCCGAACTGCTAAGTTTACTGGGGTATAAACACACTAACGTTGGTTTTCGAGCAATGGTGGGGGGAGGGGGACAGACACACACACGCACACAGCCCTTTTGTCAGCCCATGAATATTGTAGACAACGCTTGCCCAGAGTATCATGCAGTGGAACTGAACCCTGAACCATGTGGTTGGAAAGTAATCTCTTTGACCACACAGCCACACCTACACCTTTATATGTATGTAGTGCGCACACATCTGTGTCTGTGTGTATTTGTTAACTTTGCAGCCTAAATGCTTCATGTTCGTAATACTACTACTCCCCCTCACATCCAACCTCCAGTGATTTGGAGAAGGTACTCTTTACCATTTCTTTCCAAAGTTTAATAAAATAGATGCCAAGAATATATAATGGTTTATTCAATCAACAGGTGCTGTGATAAGTTTTCAGTGAACATCGGAAATTTATTCAACTTATTTTGTCTGATTTCTCATTTCACACTCCATTTTCGCCTGTCTTATGTATTATCTGATCTACCGATATATCGTCTTTCGTAATCTTATCTATCGCAACCCGCTACATACTAACTTCCATCACCGGCACATCTACCATTAACATACTCACACATGAATACACACGCACACGCCACATATTTATAGTGAAACAGTGCAATGTTTTACAAACCAGGCCTACTTAGAAGAAACCTGATTCGTTGCAGTTTGAGCAAAAGTCTAACATTTCTCTCTCGTTTTTAACTTTATTTTTATTTCCTTATTTCCAGTCTTGTTTCCACCATCCACCCCCGCACCTATGCTACTTCCATTTCCCATATTTTCACATTCTCATTCCTGTTCTGCTTTCTCTCTGACGTTTAACCCTTCACTTCCTCCTCCGCCCCCCCCCCCCGTCTTTTCAACCCTTTCCTGCGTTTTTTCTTTGCACTTGGCTACCTTCACAGAGCGAAGGAGTTAGAGTTACCATATCTGGTAGACAAAACAGTCCCCAAATGACATGAATGGCATGGCAAACAGAAACTGCAGACTGCTCCGTGTGGTGGTGGTAGTAGTAGTAGCAGCAGTATTAACAATAGTAGTAGTAGCAGCAACAGTAGTATTAATAGCAGTAGTAGTAGTAGCAGCAGCAGTAGTAGTTACAAAAGTGAATGTGTTGGAGGTAGTACTTACATTGTTGTTGTGGTGGTGGTGGTGGTTACAGAAGTGAATGTGGTGACAGTAGTAGCAGTAGTTTCACATTTTGGCACAAGGCCGGCAGTTTTATGTGAGACCCTGAAATGCTGTCTCACATGACAGAACATAGTCTTGCTCTTGTAATTCTAGTAGTAGTAGTAGTAGTAGTAGTAATCAGGTGGTGAGCTGGCAGAATGCTTGATGGTATTTCATCCATCTTTACGTTCTGAGTTCAAATTCCGTCTGGGTCAGCTTTGCCTTTCACCCCTTCGAGGTTGATAAAATACGAACCAGTCATGTACTGGGTTGATAAATTAAGTACCAGTAAAACACTGGGGTCGAACATGATTGGCTGTCCCTTCCCCCAAAATTTCAGGCCTTGTGCCTATAGTAGAAAGGATTATTATTATCATTATTTGGTTCAAATTCAAGTTGCCATGCAGTGGGACTGAACCCAGAACCATGTGATTGAGAAGCAAGCTTCTTACCACACAGCCATGCCTGCGCCTATAATATAATAATGTTTTCACTCTATCTAGTGAAACAGCTGTAGAGAACAACAAAATTATGAATCCTATGAGAAATTGAGGTTTTTTATCTTTTTAGTTTTCTAAGTTGGAAGTTTCAGATGCGGTTCTTATATTTTAACCATTACAGAATACATTTAACTCTGGTGAATGTGCAAAACATGGTATTATTTTTGCACATAATTCTTATGTTATTTTTGTACTGCAGATTTTTTGAATTTTCTCAGACAAAAACTTGCATTGGATTGCAGTGAAATTTCCAGATTTTCATGATTCATCAGATATGCTAGAATTTGTCAAATTTCTACAGGCTTACTCATTTAGATACAGGCAGGAACAATCTTTAATTGTTTTTATGTAAACCCATCTTAACAATTCATAATTAATCATTTTAAAGTTTGCCTAAAGTTGGAATTTGGCAAGTTTGGGGACTGCAGACTTGTTGAAGAAACACATAAAACTCTACATATTTGTAACACTAGGCTGTATTGAGCTCTCCTGTCACAGTCACAGTGGATAATGTACATTATTCCTTTAAAAAGAGAAATGGAACGGGTTGGTCATGACTGGAAAGCCTTTGACTATAAAGTATAAATAGATATTCTTTTCCACTCTAGACACAAGGCCCGAAATTTGGGGGGAGGGGGGGCCAATCGATTGTATCGACACCAGTACACAACTGGTACTTAATTTGTCAACCCCAAAGGGATAAAAGGCAAAGTCGACCTCGGCGGAATTTGAACTCAGGATGTAACGGCTAAGCATTTCGCCCGGTGTGCTAACGGTTCTGCCAGCTCACTGCCTTAAAGTATAAATAGATATTAATCTAATGATGGTCATAATGTACAGTGTTTTTGTCTTTGATGATGATGATGATTATTGCTGTTGTTGTTGCTGCTGTTATTATTATTATTATTATTATTATTCAATTGTTCTTATCGTTTGATCTTATATGTAATTTACTGCATAGAAATTTGAGTATATCTTTGAGCACATATGTATATATACGCCTGCCTTCATTCGTTTTTGTTTTGCTTTGCTTTTTTTAATCTAAAAAAGATTAAAAGATTATTTATTTATTTATTTATTTGATTATAGATCTCCCGTGGTTGGAGTCTGTTAACATCTAACAGATGTTTGGGAACGGTGCCATTTGTTCTGCACATGCAACACAATGCCGACTTTAAATTGATCTCATCTCAACATTACTTTTTCAAAAATTAGGAAAATGGCTGAAACAAGGTAAGTTAGTTGTTAAATATGTGTATGTGTGCATGTATATATATATATAAATATTACAGAGATGTACTTGCATAGCAAGCAACCTGATCTGAGATCGTGTGCTGGAACGAAAACAATTGCAGCATGGAAGGTGTTTATAAGCCATTTAAGAAACACACAAAAACCGTTAAATTCACTTCAACATTTAAATTTAATATATTTTGGCAAATTAAATTTAAACGTTGGAGTGAATCTAACGTTTTTTGTGTGTTTCTTAAATGGCTTATAAACACCTTCCATGCTGCAATTGTTTATATATATATTTATATTTATATTTGATTTCATATTTTCACTTCACCTCATTGAATCTTAATGCCTAAAAAAGTAAAGACAATTGAGCTACTGAGATGAAGAAGGTATTTCTCTGTGTGTGTAGTTATATATTTATACTTATGTAGTAAAAAAAAATTGCACAGAACAACAAAGGAACACCAAGGGAAAAAGCACACATGCTCGTCCCTCATCAGTTGTCAGCCAAAAATCATCACAATTTCGTGCCATTATTGATAAGATTGTTCATTTTGTGGCGTCAAAAGCACAATACTGCTGATTTAAGTCAGCAGACGTGAAGGACAGTAACAAAAATTATAAACAAATTATACACAACAACAAATAAAGTTTAAGCATAATGGAAAATGACACGGGTACTTGCTATGTACAGGGTGTCCCAGAATTAACTATTTCATTGAAATCAGACAATTATTTTTTTAAAATTTGCTTTTATTTATGTTTAGTATGTGTGAAAAGTTTATCATCATCATCATATAACATCCGTTTTTCATGTTGGCATGGGTTAGACGGTTTAACTGGGGACTGGCCAGCCAGAAAGCTGCACCAGACTCCAATCTGATCTGGCAGAGTTTCTACAGCTGGATGCCTTTCCTAACACCAACCACTCTGAGAGTGTAGTGGGTGCTTTTTACGTGCCAGTGGTGCAGGAGCCAGTCAGGCAGCACTGGCATCAACCATGTTCAAATGGTGTTTTTTATGTGCCACCAGCACAGGTGCCAGTCAGGCAACACTGGCATTGTCCATTGACCACCCTCGAATGGTGCTTTTTATGTGCCAAAAATATCTGACAGATCAATTTGTAAAGGCATGGAATAAAGTCCCTTTACTGCAAACTAGTAAGAGATGATGCCAGGCAGGGCATCCAGGTAAACATCACTGCCTTTAACAACTTTCATCTCACCCATGATGGCATAGAGAAACAGATGTAAAAACCAATAGGATGACAATGCTAACAGTGGCTACCAAAACAAGTAGAATTATAATAATAATAAAAATAATATTAATTATAACAATTAATCACTTTGGCTGCAGGCCACTAGTTTACAGGAGAGAGGAATAGTTAATTAAAACAACTCCCTTCTACTTGTCTTTTATCGAGCCTAATGCAGTGAAAACTAGAAACAATCTCCTGCGGGATTTGCACTCAGACATTGAATAAATTTTTAAAAGTCCACCTGACTACCGACTGTTAAGTATTTCTGTCCAGTTGTCTGCTGGTTCAGCCATCTACAATTATAATGAGTATGATAACTAATATTATTATTGTTTTGTCTTTTACTAAGGCAGCAAACTGGTAGAATTAGTAACACAACAGGTAAATCCTTAGTGGAATTTTGTCTGTCTTTACATTCTGAGTTCAAATTCTGCCGGGGTCGATAAAATAAGTACCAGTCGAACACGGAGGTCAATGTAATCAACTAGCCCCTTCCCTGAAATTTCAGGCCTTGTGCCAAAATTTGAAACCATTATTGTTATTTTACTTTATTTCAATCATTGGACTGCAGCCATCCTGGGGGTAACTCCTTGAAGGGTTTAGTCAAAAAACAATCAACCCTTGTACTTATGTTTTAGTTTGGTTGTTTTAAGTCTGGTACTTGTTCTGTCAGTCTCTCTAACCAAACTGCTAAGTTATGGAGATGTAAATAAACCAACATCAGCTGTCAAGCAGTTGGCAGAGGGCTTGACAAACATAAACACAAAGACACACACATATATATATATATATATATATACCCACACACACACACATTCACATAAGTAAGTATGTATATATGTATGTGTGTATATATATATATATATATATATATATATATATATATATATATATATATATATATATATAAACTGGTTTATGTACTCCTATGTTGTCTGTTAGCTGAATCTGCTAGAGGAGCTTTCTGTGATATCCACACAATTCTATGTATCTATATATTGCACTATAAATTTATGAGTGTGACAGGCTTCCACACAGTTTCTGTGTACGAAATTCACTCATAAGGTATTTTTGGGGCCTCTGGGTCTATAGCAGATGTTTGTGGGACTGAATGTTGAAGCCACTTGGCTGCAAAGTGAACTTCTTAACCACATGTTCATAACTTATCTGGGGTTTTTTTTTTTTTTTTTTTTTTCAGCTGCTGTCTCGAATATATATGTAGCAGCTGCCCCATATTCCAGGTAAGATATTTTAGATTGTAAAACCTATAATTCACAAATATTTGGGTAGGTTTAAAGTGGTGAAACGGCAGAATCATTAGAATGTTCGGCAAAATGATTAGCAGTATTTTGTCTGACTTGACGACCTGAGTTCAAATTCTGACACGGTCAGCTCTGTCTTTCACCCCTCAGGGTTGATAAATAAGTGCCAGATGAGCACTGGGGTTGATGTAAATTGACTAGCCCTCCCCTATAATTGCTGTCCTTGTGTCAAAATTTAAAACCATTATTCTGGGAGGTTGAAATGGATATGTTGTTATGAAGTTCTAGGTTCAACCCTACTTTCGGGTAACCTGAGTGTCTTTTACTAGAGCCTCAGACCAGCCAATACTCTGGGAGTGGAATTCCTGGAGAGAAACTAAGAAAAAACCTGTCATGTATGCATGTTTTATTATCATCCTCATCATAATCATTTCATCTCCATTTTTCCATGTTTGCATAAGTCAGATGAAATTTATTGAGGCACATTTCATTGGTGTCACATAAAAAGCACCAGTGTTGGTTCCACATAAAAAGCACTGGTGATGGTACCGTGGTTGGCATTAGGATCGGCATCCAGCTGTAGAAACCAAACCAAAACAGACTTCGTTTTTATGTGGAACCAGTTCAGGTATTTTTTTACGTGGCACCAGAAGAGGTGCTTTTTATGTGGCACCTTCTTTGTTTAATTTGGGACAAAAGCATTCCTAAATCCATTAGATTGACACTTCAAGACTTTCATAATTTCATTTTGAAATTAAACCATTTTAATGGCATCTAGCTTGTACATTCAACAATCAATCACGAATAGTATTAGGAATGATTTCAAAACTGGATTTATAGTTATACAACAGTAAATCTTGGTACATTTCATGGTGTTATTTTTGCATTAGATGTATCTTAGATATGGATGGGTGCGTTCAACCATGTGTGAGGCAGCGGGAACAGAAACACCATTGATAGTGTGTCAGTGTAGGGACGCCTAACCTGGACAGATCGGCCAAAAGTGCCAGCAATTGATGTTCGGATGGATCACCAAAGCACACGCTCCCAACCGAACATGGCTGATGCCAGTACCCACTGACTGGTTCTTGTGCTGGTGGCATGTGCCATGCACCATCTGAACATGGCTGGTGCCAGTACCCCCTGACTGGCCCCTGATCGATGCCAGGCACACCTGACTGGCTCTAGTGCCGGTGGCACATAAAAAGTACCCACTACACTCTTGGAGTGGTTAGCGTTAGGAAGGGCTTCCAGCTGTAGAAACATTGCCAGATCAGATTGGAGCCTGGTGCAGCCGCTGGCTCTCCAGACCCCAGTCAGACTGTCCAACCCATGCCAGCATGGAAAACGGATGTTAAACGATGGTGATGTATCTATCTATTAAATTTAGGTTTTTGTATTTGGCTTTTGGTAAGGCTTTCCCTATTATTATTATTATTATTCTCGCTTTTGTCTGCAAGTGTATTTACGGGGTGTGTTCTGTCTATCACAAGTGTAAATGTTTTTACAGGCTTCCCATTCTTATCAGCAATAAACAAACATAAAATGGGAGATCTTACCCGCAGACAGCTTCATGCAGCAGCAGCAGCAGCAGCAGCAAGCGGAATAGATGCCATTAGTTTTATTGTTGCATGTTGCTGTTGTATGGGGGGGGGGGGGGTTATAGTTTGTTTGTTTTCACTTCTATGGAGTGGGGGTGGAAAGGGGGAGGGCAAGATCCTTGTTGCAGATTAAGGTCTTAATAGGGAAATTAACAGCAGTCCTTGCAGTTTTTTTCCGTGTGGCCTCTTATTGTGATTCAGAGCATGTTTAAGCGAGTTGTTCACACTTTGTATTGTTTATTTGATTATGTGTGAATTTTGTTTTAGTTGGTGGGGAGAGGGTTCTACTTCCTCATTTTCATCATCATCATTATCATCATAGCATGCTTCCATGGGTCAGAGGGGATTTATTGAGGCAGATTTTCTATGACCAGATGCTCTTTCTGTCCATATAAACCATACCAAAACAGACAATTGGAGCCTGGTGCAATTCTTCAGCCCATTGGATCCTGTCAGACTGGCCAACCCATGCCACCATGGAACTGGATGTTAAATAATATTTATACTTGCTAATGAACAATTTATTTTCTTGTCTAAGTAACTGATTCCTCTCTTGTTTTACGAACAGTTTTCTTCATTTTATGTTTATTTCCAGCACAAATCCAGCTTCCACAGTCACCTGATTTTTAAATGCTAAAATTCTGAGCGACAATTTCCTTTGATGTTTACTCCCAGCTAGCCTGGAAATAAACCACCAATGTTTCAAAAATTAAGTAAGTTTTCCTTCGATTTCAAACTCGCTAAATTTTTATAAAGATGTGCTGCAAAGTGATCATTTTGTCTGCTAGAAATAGCAGCCATGTTCTTCTCAAACCACAATTTACTGTCTTAAAAAAGGAAGTACACATTCAATAATGTAACTCCTTGATACATTGTCTGAGAATAAGATGAGGTGATCAAAGATGGGATGCTTTGATCAAAGCTGGATTTCAATAACAACAATATCACCATCATTATTTAATGTCCACTTTTCCATGCTTGTTTGGAAATTGAACTTTCTTACCACCCAGTCACCTATAGCCGTGCTTTCTGTGCCTATTATGTTTACCATTTAGAAAATTTTTTTTGGTGTTGTGGGTGGTATGGTTTTAATGCCTGGCTTTCCTTGTATCATCAACCATTTTACAGCTTGGATTGGTTTCAGCACAAGGGAGATTGTCTGTGACAAGGCTAAAAGGCCCTCTCTGCCTTTGTTTCATGCTTTTACCCTTTCATTACCAACCCGGCTGAAACCGGTTCTGGCTCTGAGTACAAATGTCTTGTTTTCGTAAGTTCTGAATTAAAATCTTCCACCAAACCTTAGTCACAATTTATGTTCCTAACACCAGCTTAATGATGACTAAGTTATTTCACTAAATTCTTTGTTATATTTAAAGTAATTGAAAGAAACACAGAACATCTCAACAGAAATATGGTAACGAGAGGGTTAATGATAATGATGATCTTACTTTTCAATTTTTATTATCAGACGAATCCAAAATGTTCCGAGTGAAGAAGAAATTCTTGTTGGTGCTGATTGTGGTCTACGCTTTTCCAATGTTCTTCCTGGTCTACCTTACTATCAGCGCTGATGGTGAGTAACAAATACAGTTATTATTATATTCTGGGAACATAAACCATGATGCGTCATCATAATCACATGTAGCTTACAGATTTGTAGATAACGATTAGCTAATTATAATCTCTGATTGGTGCATTTATTCATCCTTTTTATTTCTGTACTAATTCTCAGTTTGATAAGATGGTGGGCAGTAAAGGCCAAAGAATTAAGGATTCATAAAACACCATTATTGCTGTGAACTATGCCCATAGCAAAAATCATTCTGTTCCTGATGGATAAGTCTATCTATGACTAGTTACAGAGAGAAATACTGCCCACTGTTGTAGTCCATGGAAGCAGAAGTATCTTAATAGCTTACATTGCTGTACTATTCATGTGGTCTTTGTATGAAGCAAACTTGCTAAATTTGCCTTTTAGCGATGTATCTGCATTAAGTATGATATATAGATAGTTATTTTAATCCAATACTGCTTCTATTGCATATAATGAATTCTTATTCAGTTGAGCAGCTACTTGCAGCATCAGTGATTTTTCAGTCAGCATTTTGCTATATCAGATGTCTCTGTATGTAGTTGGCAGTGGGTACATGCTACTGACAAAGCATAATGAAGCAGAAATGCACATTTAGCAAAGCAACCACTACTGCTGGTCAATTTTTCATGTACTACTGATATATCTTTGTGTTTTTAAACACAGTATGCCCATAAGTGATATTGCTTCCAGATCAATACCACTGATTTTTTTTTATTTATATATATTGATTCTTCTTCTCTGAAGCATCTGTTTTTTTGTCTTTGATTCATTTCAGATTATATTTCTTACGGTAACAATGGAGCCTACGGTGTCAGTCGCTTGGAAGCAAAGCTGGCACAACGAGTTAGAGAAATGGAAGAGAAGAACCAGTTTCTTCAAAAGCAGTTAAGGTTTGTCCCTTTTCTTAAATATGCTACGACATAACCAGATGTTGAGTATTTTCTCTATAAGCCCACAAGTTAACTTGTTCTTGGAAAACAAACTTATATGCTTGTAGGGCCTACCTGCAACAAACATATTAATATATATAGGCATATGCATGGCTGTGTGGTTAAGAGACTTGCCTTGCAACCACATGGTTTCAGGTTCAGTCCCACTATTTAAAATTAAGTGAAAGAAACACAGAGCATCTCAAAATAAATACAGTAACGAAAGGGTTAACAAGTCTTCTTCTGTTATTGTTTATGAGTTAGAAGCAGATTCAAACACACGTAACTTGTGTGTGTGTGTTCGAATTATTGTTTATGTTACAGCTAAAGAACTGTAACTCTTGGGCACCTGAACCATGTCCGGACCAAATATTCTACTTGTTCTTTATTCAGACTGCTCTTATCAGACCTCTCACACCTACCCTACAATGTCATTCTGAAAATAGAAAATCACATCATCAAAAATCTCAAAGCTATATGATAATGCATGATTAGTTTTAAAAAATGAATAAGCATAATATTTAACAGTATTTATATTGTTAAGAGTTAAATGAAAACTTTATTGCTCAGGCAAATAAAACATTTTGCCCACATTTTTCTATAAAAAAAAAAAAACAATGACCTCATACAGTATTGTTGTTATTGTTATTGTAGTCTGTCACAGAATCAATTACTAAATCTTCAAATGAGCTTTGCTGCTGAGAATGATACCAAATTTGCTTCATACAAAAATCATAGGAATGGTACATGTCTTCGGTGTCTGAATAATGAACCTGAAGTCCCAAAATGTGAGGTAAGAAGTCTTCTCTTCACTTACATTACTCTTTTTCTTTTTTTTGCTGTTGTTTGGTTTGGTGGGGGGTGGGTTGAAAGTACCCTGTGTGTGTGTTTAAATTCATTTGAATTTGAAAAGGATTTGGAAATAATTAAAATCTTTGTTTAACCTGATGCTTCCAACATTAGTTAGCAAAAATTTCTTATATAAAATTATGATGAAAAGAAATAAATTTAAATATAGGCACAAGAATAGTTCTGGATAAATTCATCTACAACAGTTCATCTGTGTGTGTGTAGATGAATTGTATCTGTAGATAAATTGCTGTGACATCTAACGTATTTCCAATATATTTTGTGTATGATGGTAGAAATAGCCACTAACTTCCAAATTTTGTGTTTGACAAACCCCCAACTTTTATGAATGTGTAAAAATTGTTTAAAATACTGAAATATATAAAATATCAAACCTTTTTTTTTTTCTTTTAACCAGATTATCCATGTGGCTATTGTATGTGCTGGGCACAATGCTACAAGAGATGTTGTCACATTAATTAAAAGTATTCTGTTCTACCGCAAGAATCCTCTTCACTTTCATTTCATCTCTGATAGTGTCGCTCATCTCATCTTACAGAAATTATTCAAAACCTGGAATGTTGCTGAAGGTCAGGTCCCGTTCTCTTTCCTCTCTATATAAACTTACATAAAACACCCTACACTCTTTTAAGATTAAGATTAGGCTTTTTCAGTTTTCTTTTGCACCAGATTGGTAACATTTTTATTTCACCCAATCTTGACATAACTACATCGTGTAATGGTGCAGGCATGGCTGTGTGGTTGAGAAAGCTGGCTTCCCTACCATGTGGTCTCTGGTTCGCTCCCACTGCATGGCACCTTGGGCAAGTGTCTTCTTCTGTAGCCTTGAACCAACCAAAGCCTTGTGAGTGGATTTGATAGATGGAAGCTGAAAGAAGCCTGTCTTGTATATATGTGTATGTATACACTTGTCTAAATATCATGTGATGTTTGTAAATGGGTCGGCCAAGTTGTGTCAATGCAAAGTTGTGTGCATCTACACACATACACGCACACTTTTATATACATCATCAGCATCATTTAACATCAATGTCCTCTGCTGGCAAAGGTTTTTTGGCACAGTTTCTGTGGCTGGATGCCCTTCACCAATGCCACCCACTTTACAGCTTGTACTGGGTGCTTTTTTCATGCCACCTGCACTAGCAAGGTAGCAACTATGACCCTCAAATGAGGAGAGGAAATTTTATACTAGAAGACTAGAGAGGGGTGAAGTGTGAGAGAAAAGGGCCAGAGCAGAACAGGTTCCTTGCTGTAAAGAAGCTATATGATTACTCACAGCTTGGAAGAGTGGATGGGAGTAATCAGGTGGGGATGGAAAGTGATAAAAGGTAGTGGGGCAGAGTTGCCAGGGGTGAGTGGGACAGAGATGCCAGGAGGGAGTGCGGCAATGTTGCCAGGAGTGAGTGGGGCAGTGAGATGCCAGGAATGAATGGGGTAGGATGGGATGTCTGAGGGAAAGGTACAGTAGAATAGAAATGATGAGGGAAGAAAGAGAGAGATGACATAATGTTGGGTAGGTTGGAGGAGGGGATGGGGAAGAGAAAGAGTGGATGCACACACACACACACATGTATTCATTTATTGTTTGTTTTCTATTGCAGTTCAAGTTAGCTTCTATTCTGCCAATGAAATCAAGGTAAAGGAATTTTAAAACTGATTGTGACATTAATGCAAAACAATATCTGTATATTGTGATTTCTGGGTTATTTCTCTTCATCAGATCATGTCTTATTGCTAGCTGGAGACGATGTCTCCTGGGGCTAAATTACAGCAACATTCGTCCTAAACCAGGACTGCCATGTTATGTTGGCAAACAATCTTTACTCCAAAGTACTGTTGCTGAATATCTCTTGTTATGAGATTTATAAATAGTAATTTTCATTATTGTTATATTCTACTAGTTTTTTGTATTTTTTATTTTGTATTGTAGTACTTTCAAAACATGTAACGTAGGTCATGGCATAAGATACCTTGGCACATTACATGAAAGCCTCATGATAGCAAAAGAGAATGGACACCAGCCAGCACGAAGGCTGGGGTGGGCTGCACCTGTCTATCTCAGTTGCTATGGCATTGAGGTAGATCTGGCCACCCCCAGTAACAAGGACGAAACCCAGATTTAAAACACTTAATGATGATGATTACAACAAAGTTTTTTTCATAAATTGTCTCTGGTGAATTTTTTTATTCAGCTTTACTAAACAAATTGTTATCTCTAGTTTTTTCTTCGTCATGACTTGAATTAATGTCTAAGATCTTTCTTGTAACAATACTGAATGCTGTTGCCCATTTCCCTACCAAATCAATCGAGAGAGGAGATTGTCCATGTTGTCTTTTCCTTCCAGCCTGAAATTGCTTGGATTCCAAACAAACATTACTCCGGGGTATACGGTCTGATGAAACTGACTCTCCCCAAGTTACTACCCTTAGAAAAGGTAACGCACATACATATATCATCTTTTGCCTGTGTTTTATTTCAGTCATTGGATTGCGGCCATGCTGGGGCACCACCTTGAAGAATTTTTTAGTCAAAGGAATCGACTCCAATACTAGCTTTTAAGCCTGGTTCTTATTCTATCAGTTTCTTTTGCCAAACCTCTACGTTACGGGGGACATAAACACACCAACACCGGTTGTCAAGCAGTTTGATGAAACTAACTTTATGAAACACATACACACACACAGAGAAAGAGCTTCTTTCAGTTTCCATCTACCAAATCCACTCACAAGGCTTTGCTCAGCCCATGGCTAAAGTAGAAGACACTTTTGCAAGGTGCCACGCGGTGGGAATGAACCCAGAACCATAGGAAGCAAACTTCTTACTACATATTTCTTTTATTTGTTTCAGTCATTGGACTGTGGCCATGCTGGGGCAATGCCTCGAAGGGTTTAGTTGAAGAAATCCACTCCAGTACTTGCTTTTTTATTATTATTAATTTGGTATTCTATTGGTTTCTTTTGCCAAACTGCTAAGTTATAGGACATAAACAAAGCAACACTGGTTGTCAAGCGGTTGAGGAACAAACACAAAGACACACATAATAATATTGATTTACACTGTGTGTGTGTCTGTACATGCTTGGCCGTGTGGTAAGAAGCTTGCTTCCCAACCACATGGTTCTGGGTTCAATCCCACTGCATGGCACCTTGGACAAGTTTCTTCTTCTATAGCCTTAGGCCAACCAAAGATTTATGAATAGATTTGGTAGACAGAAACTGAAAGAGGCCCTTCGTATATATATATATATATATATATATATATATATATATGTGTGTGTGTATGTTTGTTCCCCCACCATTGCTTGACAACCAATATTGGTGTGTTTACGTCCCTGTAAGCTAGCAGTTCAACAAAAGAGACTGATAGAATAAGTCCTGGGGTCAATTAGTTCGACTAAAGGCAGTGCTCCAGCACGGCCACAGTCAAATGACTGATACATGTAACAGAATAAAAGACTATATCTCTTATTGTAATATCCTTTATTTCTGTCTGCATGTGAACAATATGTACTGCATGGCTAGATACTCCAGTTGTAAATCTCTCTATTTTATCAGTGTTTCAAACAATATCAGTGTAGTACACTTTGTTATTACATGTGATATTATAATGTGTTTTTGTTTGTTTTTGTTTCTAGGTTATTGTCCTTGACACTGATATCACATTTGCTACAGATATTGCAGACCTGTGGAAAATATTCAGAATATTGAAAGGAAAACAAGTAAGAGAAAACAGCCCTTTTCTTTTTTTACCTTACCCTTATAGCATTTGAAAGGTGGTCCCCTGATACTGTTTGTCTTAGTTCCAATCAACATATGCAGGGTATCAAGGAATGAGAAGAGGAGAAATAATTATTTTGGGTTGATGTTAGATATCTATTTAGACAGGGTGAGATAATTATATCAGGTTAAAGTCAACGAGGTTTATTAACCCTTTTGTTACCATATTTCTGTTGAGATGCTGTGTGTTTCTTTCAATTACTTTAAATACAACAAAGAATTTAGTAAAATAACTTAGTTATCATTCAGCTAGTGTTAGGAACATAAATTGTGACTAAGGTTTGGTGGAAGATTTTAAATTCAAAACTTATGAAAACAAGACATTTGTACTACAGAGCCAGATGTGGTTTCAGCTGGGTTGGTATTGAAAGGGTTAAAACTGAGAAGGGTAAAGAACTGTAACATATTAGGGGTACTGAAAAAGGGGATGTTGTATTTCATGTAGTGAATTTAAATATGCATAAAACATCATAAATATATTTATTCATTTCTAAGAGATAATCTGCTGCAAGCCAATACCCAATCCTATTGATTTCAGTCAGATAGCAATGCCATTCTTTTCCATTTGTTCTTACCCTCTGCACCCATCCACCCCCAAAACCACCCACCACCCCCTCCACATCACTAACCATTTCATTCTCATTTCCTCATAAAGATTTCAAACATTATTAAACTAGGTCTCAGGATTATTGGAATATAAAATGGTTTGAAAACCATTCCCATGTGGTCAAGATTTTCTTTATTTTCTAAAATTTTCTTCAGGCAATTGGTCTTGTTGAGAATCAGAGTGATTGGTACCTTGGAAAATTATGGAAAAACCACCGTCCATGGCCTGCTTTGGTAAGATGCCACATTCGTACACAGATTCTATTAAATGTTCTGTGAATTATTTTGAATTACTTTTCAATATTTTTTTCTTTTCTATTCAAAAACAATAAATGGTCTAAAAGTTGAAATGAATTACAAATTTATTTCACACAGATGCCTGTGTGTGTGTATCATCATCATCATTGTCATCATTTAATGTCCGTTTTCCATGCTGGCATGGGTTGGACAGTTTGATAGAAGCTGACATGGCCAAGAGCTGCACCAGGTTTCATTGTCTGTTTTGGCATGCATTCTAAAGCTGGATGCCCTTCTTAACACCAACCACTTAACAGAGTGGACTGAGAAATATTACCTTACTTGGAAATAGGTCAAGATTGGTAACAAAAAGGACATTCAGCTATGGAAAATCTGCCTCATGGAAAAGTGGACATTAAATGATGATGATAGACACACTCAATCACACACACACACACACACACACAATATTATTTTAAAATCCACTTGGCTCTATTTGCATGTGTCAGAAAGATTTTCTACACACTGAGAGACATTTTTCGTGTCACCAACCCCCACCTCTTTCCACATTCTTAACTCATCTTTTACAAAAACAACAAAAATCTGTAAAACATTTCCTTTCTTTTGTCTACTTTGCATTTTTGAAGCTAATCCAAAAATACATAAATAAAACAAAGTCTTGAATTCTAATGAGAAATTTATTTATCCAAACTTTTCAAGAATTTTAGAAATAAAGTTGAATCTTAAATAATATAAAAGTGATTATTGACTGGCCTTCGTGTCGTGGCACGTAAAAGCACCCACTACACTCTCGGAGTGGTTGGCATTAGGAAGGGCATCCAGCTGTAGAAACTCTGCTAAATCAGATTGGAGCTTGGTGCAGCCATCTGGTTCACCATTCCTCAGTCAAATCATCCAACCCATGCTAGCATGGAAAGCAGACGTTAAACAATGATGAGGGTGTTAAGCCAGTTCTATTGATATGTTTGTTGTCTTTTGTTTGATCTTTTTAAGGGCCGAGGGTTTAATACTGGCGTAATTCTGTTGGACATCCGAATGCTGCAAGAATTGAACTGGATGCAAGTATGGCGCCTCATTGCTGAACGTGAACTAATGAGTATGCTCTCAACATCGTTAGCAGACCAGGTGAGCCAAACTTTAAACGTCTTTTCAGCAAAACTTGAGTTGCTCGTCTCATTTCTTTTTCTCTTGACTGTTTTGCTTGACCAAAATTCGTTAATCTTTAATCGTTTCATCATTTCAGGATATCTTCAATGCCGTCTTAAAGCAACATCCTTACCTAGTGTATCGACTGCCATGTCAGTGGAACGTCCAACTCAGTGACAACACACGCAGTGAGCAATGTTACAGCGAAGTAGCAGACTTAAAAGTTTGTGCCCCTGTTACTAAATTGTTAAGGGTTTTGGGGTCGGTGGAATGGAAGAAGAGTGTTTAAGGGATTGATTTTAGTGTTACTTTGAGATTTACAATTAAATGGATTTGAAAGACTTGGAAAATGATGTCAGCTTTAAACTGAAGAATTACCCAGAATTTGTTGTATCTTGGGACGGTCATAATGCCCCTAATAACTTCATGCACTCATACTGTTTCACTTAAAGTCACTGGGGTCAACTTTGCCTTTCATCGTTTCAGGGTTGTTAGATTAAGTACCGGTGAAACACTGGGGTCGATATAATCAACTAGTCCCCTTCCTCCAAATTTCAGGCCTTGTGCCTATTGCAGAAAGGATTATTATTATCATTATTAAGGGGCGAGCTGGCAGCATCATTAGCAGGCTGGATAGAATGCTTAGCGGTATTTTGCCCATCGATACATTCTGAGATCAAATTCCGCCGAGATCAACTTTGCCTTTCATCCTTTCAAGGTTGATAAAATAAGTACCTGTTGAACACTGGGGTTGATGTAACCGGCTCATCCCCACCTACCCCAAGCTACCCTTGTGTAATTAACTAGTCCTCCTCCCCCAAATTTCAGGCCTTGTACCTATAGCAGAAAAGATTATTATTATTATTATTATTGAAGTGGTGAGCTGGCAGAATCGTTAGCACGGTTGGCAAAATGCTTTGTAGCATTTCATTTATGTTTACATTCTGAGTTCAAATTCTGCCATGGTATGCTTTGCCTTTTGTCCTTTCAAAGTCAATGTAAAAATTACCAGTCATGTACTAGGATCAATGTAATCGACTATCCCCCCCCCCCAGCTCCTTCAAAATTTAAGGCCTTGTGCCTCTAGTAGAAACTTTTATTATTATTATTATTAAGGCAGTGAGATGGCAGAATCCCCAGCAGACTGGGCGAAATGCTCAGCAGCATTTCATCTGTCACTGGGTTCTGAGTTCAAATTCTGCTGGGGTTGACTTTTCCGTTCGTCCTTTCAGGGTCAATGTAATCAGCTATCCCCCTCCCCAACAATTTCAAACCTTATGCTTCTAATAGAAAGGATTTTTATCATTACTACTACTACTACTACCACTATTAGTCAATTTGTTACCATTTAACCAATTAATTCGTTAATTGTTTAATTAATTTCCTATAACCCAGATTTTCGTGATTTAATCAACAGAAGTTTATAAATGGCACAGGAGTGGCTGTGTGGTAAGAAGCTTGCTTCCCAACCACATGGTCCTGGGTTCAGTCCCACTGTGTGGCACCTTGGGCAAGTGTCTTCTACTATAACCTTGGGCCAACCAAAGCCTTGTGAGTGGATTTGGTAGGCGGAAACTGAAAGAAGCCTCTCGTATATATATATATATATGTGTGTGTGTGTATGTATGTCTGTGTTTGTACCCCAACCATTGCTTGACAGCTGATGCTAGTGTGTTTACGTCCCCGTAACTTAGCAGCTCGGCAAAAGACCCCGATAGAATAAATACCAGGCTTACAAAGAATGAGTCCTGGGGTCGGTTTGTTTGACTAAAAGGCAGTGCTCCAGCATGGCTGCAGTTAAATGACTGAAACAAGTAAAAGAAAACTATATTTTTTCTAAAACTAGTGTTACATATTAAAGAAATATTTCTGCATTCTTTATTTCTGTAAAACTAATATTTCAACTTTTGATTTCTTCTTTTTCCATTAGATTATACACTGGAATTCTCCCAAGAAACTAAAAGTTAAGAATAAAAATGTCGAGTTCTTTCGGAACCTTTATCTAACATTCCTGAAATACGATGGCAATTTGCTACGCCAAGAATTGTTCGCTTGTGGAACCACGCGTGTTGGACCTCGTTTCCAAGATCAGGTTAGCACACCATTCTTAAACTTGCTCGACTCATTCCTTATTAATGTGACAATGCTGATGTCTCTCTCTACACTTATGGCTAAATATCAACTTAATATATCTTGGATTAAGTTCTTTTTTCTTTAGAATAGCTTTTTTCCCTCAATTCTACTATAGAGTGTCTTCTCCTATAGCCTCAGGCTGCCCAAAGCCTTGTGTGTGGATTTGGTAGATGGAAACTGAAAGAAGCCTGTTGTATATTTATATTTGTATGTATGTTGCTGTTTGTCCCCTACCACAGCTTGACAACCAGTGTTGGTTTGTTTACATCCTCATAACTTAGTGGTTTGGCAAAAAAAGGCCAATAGAATTATACCAGATTTGAAAACAAAAATAAGTACTGGATTTGATTTGTTTGACTAAAAGTCTTCATGGCAGTGCTCCAGCATGGCCACAGTCTAATGACTGAGACAAGTACAAGAGTACATGCTAGTATTATATATTGCATGCTATAAGGCAGCGAGCTGGCTGAAACGTTAGCACAGTGGGCAAAATCCTTAGCGGTATTTCGTCTGCCCTTATGCTCTGAGTTCAAATTCCACCGAGGTCAACTTTGCCTATCATCCTTTCAAGGTCGATAAAATAAGTAGCAGTTGAGTACTGGGGTCGATGTGATTGACTTGTCCCCAACCCCCAAATTTTAGGCCATGTACCTATAGTAGAAAAGATTATTTATAGTTTAGTGAAGACTGCAAGCTGGCAGAATCGTTAGCACACCAGGCAAAATCCTTAGTGGTATTTCATCTGCTGCTATGTTCTGAGTTCAAATTCCACCGGGATCGACTTTGTGTTTCATCCTTTCAGGGTCAATAAATTAGGTACCAGTTGCATACTGGGGTCGATGTAACCAACTTGCCCCTTCCCCAAAAATTTCAGGCCTTATACTGCATGCTAACCTTACACGTTACATGTGAACCCTGTCCATTGCATGCTAATTTCTCCTCTTTTATTCTCTTTCAGTTAAGTGCTATCAACGAAGATGATGAATGTTATGACTTTCGTCGTGAACAGATCATCATTCACCGCACTCACCTCTACTACCTGGACTATGATTATCAGCCAACAGAATTCGATGTTACCTTGGTGGCCCAGCTTAGCATGGACCGACTACAAATGCTTGAGACAATCTGTCGACACTGGGAAGGTCCTATAAGCTTGGCTCTGTACATGTCTGATGCAGAAGTGCAACAGTTTCTGCGATATGCTGTCAGCTCTGGCATTTTAATGTCTCGCAAGAATGTCGGTTACCATGTGGTATATCGAGATGGGCAATTCTACCCAGTCAACTACTTGCGAAATGTGGCCTTACAGCAGGTGATCACTCCTTATGTCTACCTTTCAGACATAGACTTCCTACCCATGTATGGTCTGTATGAATACCTGAAGAAGGCTGTGTCCATGATGGACATGAAAGACAGTAAGAAAGCTCTCATTGTTCCAGCTTTTGAGACCCAACGCTACAGACTGACTTTCCCAAAATCTAAAGCAGAATTACTTTCCATGCTTGATGTTGGTACCCTATTCACCTTCAGGTAAGCATTTTGTACAGACTGTGCCTTGTGAGTGGATTTAGTGAATGGAAACTGAAAGAAGCCTATTGCATATATATATATAGGCGCAGGAGTGGCTGTGTGGTAAGTAGCTTGCTTACCAACCACATGATTCTAGGTTCAGTCCCACTGTGTGGCACCTTAGGCAAGTGTCTTCTACTATAGCCTCTGGTCAACCAAAGCCTTGTGAGTGGATTTGGTGGACAGAAACTGGAAGAAGCCCATTGTATATATGTATATGTGTTTGTCTCCCCCTCCCCCCAATATCGCTTGACAACAGATGCTGGTGTGTTTACGTCCCCATAAGCTAGCAGTTCAGCAAAAGAGATTGATAAAATAAGTACTGGGCTTACAGACAATACGTCCTGAGGTTGATTTGTTTCGACTAAAGGCAGTGCTCCAGCATGGCCACAGTTAAGTGATTGGAACAAATAAAAGAATAAAAAGAATCTGTGCGTATGTATTCATATGTGTATATATATGTGCTGTGCTTGAGAAGACCCATCAAACCAAATGAAATTGTAGTCGTAGTGGATGCTGGTGTCATCTAACTGACACCCATGCTGGTGGCACGTAAAAAGTGCCTTTCAAGCATTGGGCCTCACAAAGGCAAAGTGGCACATAAAAAGCTCCTTTTGAGCGTTGGGCCTCACAGAGACAATAACCAAGACCATTGGCATTATGTCATGCTTGACAAGACGTCCCATCAAGCTGAGCTGAGCAAAATCACAGTTGTAGCAGATACCTGTGTCATTCTCGAAGTGGTTGGCAGTAGGAAGGACGTCCTGTCATAGAAACCATGGCAAATCAGACTTGGTTCTGGTGCAACCTTCCAGCTGGCCAGCCCTGGTCAAACCGTCCAACCCAGGCCACCATGGACAACAGACATTAAATGATAATGATGTGTGTGTGTTAGTGTGTACCCTTGTTACATGATAGTTGTCGTTGAGGATTGTTGTCACAAAAGCAGTGTTGTTCGTTTCAAGTCTTCTGTGAAAAACATGTCTGGCCATGGGGAAATGCTACCTTGCTAGGAAACAGGTAAGGGCTGGTGACAGGGAGAGCATCCAATGAGAAAACCTGCCTCAACAAATTCTGTCTGACCCATGCAAGTATGGAGAAGTAGTGTTAAATGTTGATATATGTGTGATTTGATGGAATTGTGTCTATGAGTCTTTGATGCCATTATATCTGTGTATTTGATGTAATTGTATGTGTGTGTGTGTGTGTGTGTCTACTCCAGCTCTAGTTATCTTCATAAAGTATGATCTTGATAATTCCATTCCAGATATCATGTGTGGACTAAAGGTCATGCTCCAACCAATTTTGCCAAATGGAGAACTGCCACTACACCATACACTGTAAGTTGTTTCATTGATTCACAAGGTTTTCTTGTAACAGAAACATTTTACTAACTTCTTGACTTTCTTTTTTTATCCATGTCTTTTGCTTCCAAATTGTTGTCATCGTTATCCCTGAAATTAATTACCAGTGATCTATACTAGGGTGCACATTCCTTGTCAACGAATGATTTTTAGGAACTTTTGCTCCCAACAAAGAAAAGATGAAATGTAGAAGGCATACAAACGCCCCAGTATACTCTGTAAAGAGTGGCTTTCATTAGGAAGGGCATCCAGCTGTAAAAACCAAGCCAAGTCAAATCAACCCATCCAAGCATGGGAAATGGATGTTAAGTAGTGGTGGTGGCAGCCCTTCTCCTCCTCCTCCTCCTCCTCCTCCTCATATGATAAACAAATATGTGTGTCTATGTCTCAGTATACATTATGTACATTATTTACATTTGACGGATATTTGTCCTCATCTTGTTTGTTGTTTTCACAACATTTCGGCTGGTGTACCCTCCAGCCTTCATCAGGTGTCCCAGCATGTTTAACTTATGCAGGAGCATCTTATTGTTTTTTTGCAGATTCAGTGGGAGTCTGACTTTGAACCCTACATCGTAGTTGCTGCCAATGTACCTGTCTATGATCAACGATTCCTTGGTTTTGGATGGAATAAAGTTTCCCACATTATGGAATTGGATGCCAAGGGGTATGGCTTTTTTTTATTTATTTCAATTTATTTGTGTGTGTGTTTTATGATTATTCTGTTTTCAGAATGAAACCCCTGAGAGTTATTATTATTATTAATAATGATGATAATAATAAGAGCACTCAGAGAGTGCAAACCTCCACCAAGGCAACACCAATGTCCTCTCAACGATTAGCCGGAGATGATTTTTAAAATGAGAATATCTGAAATAAACTCGACTGCCCTCACAAACGAGAATGCTTAAAATGAACCCAACTGCTCTCAAAAATTAGGTAAAAAAAAAAACAGGAAAAATAATCCAGAATCCTTGTCCGGTACCGGATCGATCCCAAAATTTAATCAGTTCATGCTAGACATGAGGCCAAATATCACTAAAAGTTTCATCGTAATCCATCTAGCAGTTATTGAGATATCTTGTCCATGGACAAACAAACAAACACAACTGAAAATAATACCTCCACCTTCGCTAAGACGGAGGTAATAATAATGATAATAATAATAATAATAATAATAATAATAATGCCAAAATTTGAAATCATTATCATTATTATTATTATTATGATTATTATTATTATTGAGTGAGAGAGCAGTGCATGCCATCAAAGTGACACTGGGGTAAAATTGTTGAAATATTTTGTGTATAAGGGGTTTAATGCAGATAAATTTTAACAGCGATATCTTATGTGGGTCCCCAAAGGGCCATGTGGACCCTAGTTGAGAACCACTGCTTTACTCAGCAATTCAAGCCATATTGCTCTGATCTCACCAGTTTTGGCAGTAACCTCTTTAAAAAGAATATCTAATCATTTATCTTATAAATTCTATGAGCATAAGTCCATCTCGATCTGTTTTGATGCTATGCTGGACATGGTGTTAACAATGGGGACAATATTCATGGTTATAATGATAACCATTTGTTTGTTTAAATCTAATCGTATTTTCTTCTACTTCTTTGCCAGGTATGAATTAATCGTCCTGCCAAATGCTTTCATGATCCACATGCCTCATGCTCCTAGTTTTGATATTGCCAAATTCCGTTCTAGTTCAACATATCGTAGGTAAGACAACTAATTTCAAATCCTTGTAATTGCTGGAAATGAACAGTTTCTTTTACTGTTTGTCCATTTTGTTACCCTCTAACTGAATTGTTTTTATTTTCCATACCTACATCTAAGAAGGAACATCTCTCTCTCTCTCTCTCTCTCCCTCTCTCTCTCTCTCTCTCTCTCTCTCTCTCTCTTTCTCTCTCTCTCTCTCTCTTTCTCTCTCTCTCCCTCTCTCTCTCTCTCTCTCTCTCTCTCATTCCATCAGGAAACCACTGTGTAACCATTTATTTCCTTATTAAGGCCCTTCCCTTTCATATGGTGTACAGGCCATCCACAACTTCTCCCCATTGTTCTCAATTCTGGGCCATCTTTCCCTCTCTCAGGTTTTGGTAGTTTCTATTCATCCTTGATGCTTTTGTAGCTTTGCTTTTTTTCTACGTTGGGATGTTGGCCCTACACAAACCCATTTTTACTTGTAGGAAGAGGTCGTCCATTTTAGCCTAGCCTCTATCCTTTGATCTGTCCAGCATGGGAGGCCCTATCAAGAGCTTGCACTCCATGGGCATAGCTCTCCAGGTCATTGAGGCACTTGAGCCACCACATGACAAGAAAGACTGGACCTTGTTTTGGATATGATCATTTGGTCTACTCAAAATAACAACCAGATTGCCCTCAAATTACTGCAATCTAAATATAAAAGAGAAAGACATGTTTAATAAACCACATTTGAAACAAAAAATGGATTGGTTTAGTTCCCTTCTAATTTCCACACACAACCTCTTCTGTCATACCCCTCATGTTCTGCCATCATCTGATCTCTTCTTTATCATCCCACTGCCATCACATTCCTGATTGTCTTGCTGATCCTTTTCTCCATCCATACACCTGTAGCTTCTAACAAACTGTTTTCCAACTGCCAACCAACCAGCTTCCCGTTCCACCTCTATCATACTCAGCATTTCCCTTAAAGCTTCTCTCTGGTCACTGACATGTTTTTGACCCCAACATTTTTAGCGTTGCTTCATATTTCATCTGACTGGCTCTCCTGCCACATTTCATTCTCAGCCCTCATGTTACAACCGTTGTACTTCAAAAGGTCTTCCTTTCTTATCTAAATAACCATCAGCTGGTCAACAGCTGATGTTAGCCTGCTTGATGTACAGTAATAGTCTTATTGTCCATCTTCCCTTCCAACTGAAATTCCCGATTGACCATGGCTCCACCTGTGTTCTCTATCTACAACATACACCATTACCCCGAACCTCTATCCATCTGTTACTCTCCTCTTACGATCTCACAAATTTACTTCCCTACCCACTCACCTTCTCCAATCCTCTGGGCCACTTCTCTTATATTCACCTTCCTGTATGTTGAGTTTATGCCCCAACACCTCCCCATCCTTTCTCTCTTTCCAGCTGGGGCAGCCTTGTATCTTCTCTACAGCAAGACACCTGTTTCTGTCTCTTGTCTCTCTGTCACACTCTAACACCTCAATCACCTGGCATAAAGCCACCTCTCTCAATACGCCACTCCCTTCACTTGAAAAGTTTTGTCATGCAAGTTACTTTTGTGACTTCCTTGTTGCTAGTGCCACATAAAAAAAGCACCCAATACATTCTGTAAAGTGGTTGGCATAAGGAAGGGCATCCAGCTGTAGAAATCACACCAAAGCAGACAGTGGAGCCGGGCACAGTGGTTCTGGCCCCGTCAGCTCCTGTCAAACCATCCAACTTATGCCAGTATCAAAGAAGGAATGTTGAACAATGATCATAATGATGTGTTTTCCAGAATTGAGTTTTGCAAATTAACAATTGTCTTTGTAATTAAATATATTGATGATAAACAATGTTTTAATTAGGATTTTTTTTTTCTTTTTTTTCCAGATGTTTAAAAGTTTTAAAAGGAGAATTTCAAAGAGACTTGTATCGAAAATATGGCATAAAAGCATTGAAGTATTTGTCTGTAGAGTGAAGAGGAATTATTAGTTTTAGTGAAGCTGAATGGAGAGATAACAATAATAATACTAATAATTATTATAATTATTATAATGACTGCATACCAACAAACAAAAAAAAAATCCAGTACAGCAATAATAATAATTATAATGATTTCAACAAGTGATTTTGTCCTTTGAGTGGACAGACAATATTAGAATGACCGTGATGTTGATACAAGAGAGTAATGGATTAAGTACTTAGTTCCATCCCTCTAGTTTCCAGGCTCAACATTGACTGTCATTTCTGTATGGGTTACCTACAACAGATACCAGTAATATACTGGTTTTTCATTCAATTGACTTACATCCCTCCTCCACCGATGGTTAGGCATTTCATCTCTAGTCACAAACAGAAGTCATTACTTTTATTTATTTATTTTAGTAAAATGGATTTTTAGTTGCTTTTTTTTTTTTTTAAACCATTTTCTGAATCAAAGAATCATTTTTTTTTTTTGGAACATAACATGTGACCGACTGACTTTACACACGGAAAAAAAAGCAAAAGAAAAGGAAAAGCATTCGGCTTCTTGGAATGGTTGAATAATCATTTGGTTTGATTGCTATGTGATAATGAATTCAAACATGGAATGGTAAACGAGAAATACATTGAAAGCCAAGAATTTTAAAAGACAAAAAAAAAAAATAATAATGAACCACTGATAGCTCTCTTAGACAAGTTTTTTTCCTCCTGCCAATCATGTACAGCTGCTGAAACTTAACCACCTCTATGATGGTGTTTGCTACTATTATTATTACTACTACTACTACCACTATGACTACTACTGCTGCTACTACTACTACTACTATTGCTACTATTATTCCTTTTGAAACGTAATCATTTATTTATTCATATCGCACCCCACCGACACTTCATAACAATCATTTTTATTAAAGGGAACAGGTTCATAATAATAATGATGATGACAATGATGGAGAAAATTTCTTTTCTTCTTGTCACAGGAAATTAAATAATTTTATCATCAAAGGAAGACATTTTTTTTTAAATATAATTTTTTCATTAAGAATTAAATTTAATTTTAAATAAAACAAATTTGTTGCTGTGTTTTCTTTTCTTGTGTGAGTGAGGACGAACGGCAAGATGGCAGAATAGTTAGCATGACAGGCGAAATGTTTGACAGAATTTTTTCTGGTTTTATGTTCCGAATTCAAATGTCACCATCTTTTTGGAGTTGATAAAATAAGTACCAGTGTAGAACTGGGGGTCAATGTAATCAACTAACCCCTCCCCACAAAATTTCAGACTTTATGCCTTTAGTAGAAAGAACTGTGTGGTCGATAAACAGATAAATAAACAAACACAGAGAAAAGGGTATATATTTATTCATGTTACAACATAATATATTTGATGTCAGCAAAAAAAAAAGCTTAAACTTGAAAATGTTTCATTGTTAAGAAATCTTGAATCAGCAGATCCACCACACAAAATATCTGTGATAAAATATCCATATTACATAAATTTTGATAATTACAAAAGTTGAAAATGTAATTTAAGAAAGTCTACCTTTATGAAAATGTGTGAGTGTGCCTATATATCCATGTCCATGTGTTTAAAGATTGTTTGAAGTGGTGTGCAGATTTTATATATATTAAGAAAAAGGGTGCCTTCAGGATTTGGATAAAAATTATATATTTAGTGATTTCATCCCTTTGAGGGATGAAGGTGCTAAATAATCTGAGCCTGAATGAGCTGTGTTTCTGTCAGGAGCCTGCGAAACTTTAAGTCACATGGAACTGAATCAAACTGTTTTAAATAATAACATAACTCCTACTAAATATGTCGAGTGTCTTTTTTTCTTTTGTTTGTCCATTCATTCTCACACACACACATATATATGTGTGTGTGTATGTATATATATATATATATACATATATATATATATTACTATAAGCAGCTTATATTCATTTTTAGTATACACATTAGCATTTCACTAAATCAGCCATGAATTTACATGGTAAATATATAAATTGACAGATGGTTTTAGCTGAACCAACTGAGCAATGGGGGTGGACACTGTTGACGAGTCTGTAATTAACAGATGAAATTAGTGTAGTCCTATAGTTTTCCAGCTTTGTTCATGGGTGGTTATCAAAAGGATTAGGGGAGGAAAAAGGAAATGTCTTATATAATGAACTCTACTAATTCCTTCAAGTGAAACTCTCTTAACTCATCTCTGATGATGAGATATCATTTATCTCCCTAATACAACCAGTTTAAGTACTAAGAGGTTTGATTACCAAATATTTATTCAAAACAGCAAAATTAAAATTCCAGACAACAATCAATATTTAATCAGTCAACAAACACTGAGAAAGCATTAAAAAATTCAATAAATTTTATTGAAAAGAAGAGCAAAACCCATGTTTGCATGGGTTGTGTCAGTGCAAGATTTAGGTTTAGTGAAAAGGTTTTAAGTTACACAAGGTTTGGCGACCTCTTAATAAAAAAAAAAAATTACACCAGAATGTTTGGAGAAAGCATAACGATTTTGAGGAACCTGCAGATTATAAAGTGCCTAGATCAGTGGTTCTCAACCAGGGACCCTATAAGCAGTAAATTGGGGATCTACAGTAGTATTTTAAGGATTCATAAAAAAATTTCATTTCACATGATGTCTTTATTGCAAGAAACAGATTTCTTTTACATAGATTAACCCTTTCATTACAGTATTTATTTTAAGAGGCTCTGTATGTGTTTTTTTCTTTTTTTCAATTACTTTTAAATATAACAAATAATTTAGTAAAATAACTTAGTTATCATTCAGCTAGTGTTAGGAACATAAATTGTGATTAAGGTCTGGTGGAAGATTTTAATTCAGAACTTATGAAAACAAGACATTTGTACTCAGAGCCAGAAGCAGTTTCAGGTAGGTTGGTAACGAAAGGGTTAACTTGTTTCCGGTCACTGAAACGTGTTCTGTCAGAGAGTGCTAATGCTAACCTACGCAAGTGAATGGGTGAAAACCAAATAGGAATTTTGAAAAAAATCACTGTAAAACTTGTTTCTAAGCATCAAATGGCTATGGGGCAGTGGGGTCCACCAGAGTAAAAAAAGTACCCAAAGGGGTTCATAAATAAAAACTGGTTGAGAAACACTGGCGTAGATAATTTGTTTTATCTCAGCTTGGCGGTGGCCATACTCTTCAATCATCCTATTTTGACTTCACTGATGATCTTTCTCTGTCTACAGTTTCTGATTTATCTGAGGTTGAGGCTGGCTGTTTTTCAAAGCTGACATAAATAGTAAGGGAGTCTCCTAGAATTCCTGCAAAATTAAGAAGTTGTTATCAATAACACTTTATATAAATTGCTATACAACTCAGTTAAATTTTCATTCATGCGTGACATCACTGCAATAGTATCTCCTTCCAAGACAATGATGGGGGAACTTCTCTATGGTCACTTGATCTGCTAGAAGTAGCAGTTAATTCTCTTACATTACACTCTACTGTCTAAGGAAATTTTAAAAAAATAGGAAACTACACATTCGTTTATGAATATACTGAGTACATAAAAAAGCCAGATGGTCATGACTGGAACCGTAGATCTCTCCAAGCAGGGATGATCTGGTTTTAACAAATGCAGCTTAATCTGTTATTTCTCACTGCTTGCTGACATTGGCAGGATCATTATGGTGCCAGATGAAATGCTTGACGGCATTTCTTCCAGCTTTTTATGTTCTGGTTTCAAATCCTCCTGAGGCTGGATTTGTCTTTTATCCTTTCAATAAGAAAAGGACCTTGTGCCTACAGTAATTAGTTTAGTCATCTCTTTTATCAAGCCACTGAGTTACAAGGACATAAACAAACCAACATCAGCTATCAAACAGCAAAGGGACAGATGCACATATGTACACACATATGCCAGGACCGTCTGACTGGCTCTCATGCTGGTGGCATGTAAAAAGCACCCGATGCCAGGGCCACTGTTTGGCTACCATGCTGGTGGCACGTAAAAAAGCACTATCCAAATGTGCTTAGTGCCATGCTGGCATGGGTTGGACGGTTTGACTGAGGACTGGCTATCCAGGAGACTGCACCAGGCTCCAATCTGATCTGGCAAGGTTTCTACAGCTGGATGCCCTTCCTAATGCCAACCACTCTGAGAGTGTAGTGGGTGCTTTTACGTGCCACCAGCACAGGTGCCGGTCAGGAAGCACTAGCTTTGGCCCCGACAACAAATTCACTTGACTCAATTAGTCTTCTCAAGCACCGCATATTGTCCGATGACTGAAAGGAACTTTGAAATGGGCCGGTTACGCGACACTGGCATCAGCCACGGGTATGATCTCATTTGGCTTGCTGGGTCTTCTCAAGCACAGCATATCGCCAAAGGTCTCAGTCGCTAGTCAAAATCATTGATATAAGAACAGAATAGAACTGCAAAATGTCAAAATTACAATTATCAGGAGATAAAACAGCTGAAAATGTTGCTTCAGGATTTACAATCTCAAAGGGCCATAACTAGAATGCAGATACTATACACAAAATATTGTAAATATTATACACAAAGGCCATGGTCTTTCATAAACACATGCGTGTGCTGAGATATGCAAGTACATCCACATGGACATGGACACACACACACCTACGCACACACACACACACACGTGCACGCGCACAAGCACACATACAAACACACACATATTTACAGAGGTCATTCTTATATAAATGGAGTAAAAGACTGCCATTACCATCAGTAGAATAGGAAAATGTTGTTGTGTTTGAAAACAGAATAACTGGTGAAAGTAATTTAAGATCTTGATGTATAGTTGATATAGTCATCCAAAATGCTTTTTCCTCTTTCTTTATTGCATAAACAAATGTGAACCTAGAATTTAAAGAGAAACGGTTTATAGAAAATGCAAGCATAAATTACCATCATCATCATCATAATTTAGTATCTTTTTCCATGCTGGCATGGGTTGGACGGTTTGCTAGGAGCTGGCCAAATTCCAATTGTTTATTTTGGCCTGGTTTCTACAGCTGGAAGCCCTTCCTAATGCCAAATACTTCACAGAGTGTACTGGGTGCTTTTTATGTGGCACCAGCATCAGTGCTTTTACATGGCACCAGTACAGGTATTTATATGTGGTTCTGTCACAAGCGCCACCTCACAGATCAGCTCGACCCTACTGACATGATCCAGAGACAAACCAGTGCAAGATTCAGTGCCAATGTGGGTCACAGGCTCAGGAATGTGGGAGTTCCATGATCTCAAGCACAAGCAGCAGGTCTCCAAAATGTTCAATGCCATTCTGGTTTTATATCAAAGTGACTTTCTCCTTGAGACATGTTTTAACAAAGGCTAAGAGGTAGCTCTCTCCCAGAAATCTTCCGGTATACCAGACTCCAACCTGGAATCCCTGAGGTTCCATGCTTTTGATAGACAGTCGTTGGACCTAGGTTCATCTATCCTTTTGACAGGTCTTCTTTTTAGTTCTGCTGGGTTTCTAGAATAAGTATCAAGCTTAAAAAATAAGTACTGGGGTGGATTTGTTCAACTAAAACCCTTCAAGGCAGTGCCCCAGCATAGCCACAGTCCAATCACTGAAACAAGTAATGTGATCGAAGATAGAAAAAAATAGGTATTAGGTGTATATGCACATTTCAGGAGTTATTGCTGTTTCTTCAGTTCCACATCCAACCCATTAACCATCCACGAACACATTGCTCAAATAACAATTAAATTTAATGGTGTATCTTAAAAGAATACACCAATTTTACATATTAATCAAATTCCTGGCAGCAGGAACCTATTTTTCTATCTTTGATGAAACATTATGACTTTGAATGCTGGCTCTAATTTCCATAAAAAATCTGTAAAGATAACATTAAAAAGTGATTGAATTGCACTGCTAACCCAGGCAGGACACAATATTGACTTATAAACCTTTAGTATACTTGGTAATATATTTTGGTTGCTAAATGAAATATGGTGTCCCTACCAGCCATTAATAGAATTATAATAAAAAAAGGAAGACTTAACTAAGAGACAAAAGTTAAATATTGAACATACTTATTCATAGCAAATTGGAGTCTTGTGTTGTTAGCCTCAAAAGGCCATGGACTGTCGACAATTTTACTGACATCAAACCAGGACTGCTTTGTTGAATCACGTCCATCAAATACTAACGACACAGCCACTTCTGAATCTTTCTTTATAACCAGTTTTACCTGCAAAATGTGGTAAATAGAAAAACAAATACAATTTACAATATATACGGAGGTTGGACAAAATAATGGAAACACATTAAAATTTCAAACAAATTTATTTTAATATCAGGTAGGACTGCTTTTGGCAGTAATTACAGCTTGAATTCTATGAGGTATGGACTCGTACAAAGTTTGAATTGTTTCCAAGGCCTGCAGCAGTTTATATCATGAGAACTTAGAAAGTCTGAGAAACATGAAATTGGACATTCTTAATTGTGGAACTTGAAGTTAAAAAAAAGATCCCCCCTTCGGTCATGAATGACCATGGGATTGCACCAAGAAAGTTCCCCTCTGAGGCACAAGTCCAAGGAAGGTTGTTTATGGAAGACCAGCCTATGCATACCTGTCTCCCCTTTCAACATCATTGCATGTGCATAGGGTAAAAGGTAAGAACCCCTTCGGTCATGAATGACCATGGGATTGCATCTAGGAAGTTACTCTCCGAAGGCACAAGCCCCAGTAAATGAGACATTAGACAATGAAGTCCTATATTCTCCTAAAAGACAGATTGTAACTCATTCTGTCCCTGAAAAGAAACAAAAAAAAACATTCAAAGCTTTCTCTTTGCAGCACCAAACTTGTAAATTTCATTCATTTCATCATCATCATTATCATCATCCTTTAACATCCATTGTCCATGCTGGAATGGGTTGGACGGTTTGACCGGGGCTGGTAAGCTGGAAGGCTGCACCAGACTCCAATCTGATTTGGCATGGTTTTCTACAGCAAGATGCTCTTCCTAACACCAACCACTCTGAGAGTGTAATGGGTGCTTTTGCATGCCACCAGCATGGGTGCCATTTGCGTGACACCAGCATCTGCTATGACAGTGATTTTACTCAGCTTGATGGGTCTTCTTCTCAAGTATGATAAAATGCCAAAGGACTTGGTCGTTGCCTCCGTGAGGCCCAATGCTCGAAATAAACTCAAAGTAAGAAAATACCTTTGCAATTGGCAGGTTGTTCCAAATATCAATCAGGTTGCTTCGATAGTAGTTCGAACATTTATCATTTTCTTCTGTGGTTTGTGATGCTACATCGACCTTTGAATTAACAACTGGAGACTGACAACCGGATATTCCACCTTCAGAAAAACTTGTAGTTACGTTGATATTCACATCACTTTTTACAAAGTAAATCATGTTCCAGATGTTACCTAAACACAATGAATGTGAAAGTAAAGTGAAAGTAAAGCAACATCAAATTCTAAAGAAACTGAAGAAAAATATATGTTGTCATGTTGTTGTTTTTTTAATATTGTGAAGAATAAAAGAGATTAGAGATCAGTCTAAATTAATTAACCAATTTCCTAATTCTGGAGAATTGATACCAATGAACTTATAGGTGTAAAGGAGGGAAATTAAATTGTATCAGATTAAATTGTATACACAGTGAAAATTTGTTATGAGCAACAGAAGCAGTAGGAGTTTAAAATAGCAATCTCCACATCATACTTAAAACAGAGACATCATGAAACACCTAATTAACTACAATATTAACCGTTTTAGTATGTCAGTAATAGGGGCTTCTGTCCCAGTAAACCTTTTGCACTGGATACAGTTTCATGTGATTGTTCTATAAATCAGCCAACCAGCATTAAAATTATGGCGAGATATGGCTTCTTGAATGTTCTCAAAATTCATGCCCTTTTACCCTAGTTAAACAGTTTGGTACCTAACTCATAGAAGACCACTGCTAGTATTCAA
>NC_142934.1:3856953-3861953 GCF_046866305.1 Octopus bimaculoides | reverse complement strand
AGGTTAGCACTAGCTCTGCGTCATTATTCGCAACAAAGGCCAACCTCTCCACGAGTTCATTGTCCTAAAAACATTCACCGAAAAACAAGTGCCACGCCTCATTTCTCAGGTCTTTTGAATTGCTCTGGTGATTCCTGTGCGTTACCGCGCTTATCTGATTCCTATTTTGCTTAGTGTTAAAGAAATGGTCAAGTTTGGCTACAAACTAAGTCCTTGCTATAAAAACTGGTTGTGTGGTCAGAAGTTTGTTTCCCAGCCACATGGTTCCGGATTCAGTTCCGCTGTATGGCATATTAGACAAGTGTCTTCTACTATAGCTTCGGGTCACCAAAACCCTGTGAATAGATTTGGTAGACGAAAACTGAAAGAAACCAATCCACCGCCACCGCTTGACAACCAGTGTTGGTATGTTTACGTCCCTGTAACTTAGCGGCTCAGCAAAAGAACTGAGATAATAAGTACCAGGCTTAAAAGAACAAGTCCTGGGATCGATTCATTCGACTAAAAATTCTTCAAGGTGGTGCCCCAGCATGGCCGCAATCTAATGACTAAAACAAGTAAAAGATAAAAGAGAATTATTAATGCCCACTTAAATATTTTCTGCCTCTTAAAGATTCCACTCTTATTCTTGTATTGAAGCCATCTGTCGTCTGCGGTTTATAGTTTCTCCTCTCAGTTCCTGCAGAACTCGCTCGCTATCTTTGACCCATAGTTCAGTTTTGTCCCACATTTTCAGCTTCTAAGTCCTGTCTACGTTGACCATAAAGATTACAAACAACTGAAATGGTAAATTATCCGGAAACAGAAACAAATTACGCTTTCCAGCACCATAACAAATATTCTACTAAAATACTACTTCTACGACCAGAACCGACCACGGAAGGAAAGAGTTACGATCAGGGATATAAGCTGAGACATAGATATCGGTCTAAGGTAAATGGTCGCTTTCAAGAAACGGTATGAGGAGGTCGTGAGATCACGAGAGACCAGTAAAAATATGTTGATCAAGTTTCAGGATGGAACTTCAAATCCTAATAATCCTCAACCCTAGAGATGTTCCACATCGGAGGCTCCACCTTTAGAGGCCAGGTTTATGACATATTACAGAACCTGAAGTACTGCATGTTATGCCAGTAAAAATCAACATAGGGTTTTCTACCCAGAAAAAAAAGGAAAAAGAGAGGAATGAAATACAACAGCAGCGTTTCGTCATTAATGTGAGCGCTTCTGGTGCTGCAATAAGGGTTGGCTCCAGTCATACTTTGGAGCGCATAAAGTAAGTTTTTGTAGCTTCAGCAATGGGTAGGTAGATTACAGCCCTTCTCTCTCATTCTTCATGTGTGACACAGGTTTAGGTACAAAAGCACCTGTTTTTGTCACATAATGGTAACATGGTTCTTAACTTGGGTGGTAACACCGCATAGTGGAGGGCAAAGGGCACTGCAAATTCACAAAAGGTGGAAACGTCACAGAAATGATATGGGAGTGTTGGATACATGTCGTGATTTTTGCTAGAAATAAACATATTTAAATATTCAAACTATGCTCAATACTTAATTTTAAATGCATTAAAAAATTTCTTTGATCAATCGTGATTAGAATATGATTAAAGTATTGTGTTATGTGTGAGCAGAAACTTTACTGATAATGCACTTGAAAGGACTAATGTTCACAATTTGCTGTTTCCAAACCTGCTTTTAAAATTAAAGCAAAAATGTTTTGTTTCCTTTAACGTTTAGTTTCAACTCATTTAGAAATATTTTCTTACGGATTATATATATATTTTATAATTAATAAGTATTAAAAAGGCGGCGAGCGAGTAGAACCAAACGCTTTGCATATCGGACAAAACTCTCAGCACGCCGGACAAAACGCTCTGCATACCGGACAAAACGCTTTGCAGCATTTGGTCCGTCTTTAAGTTCTGAATTTAAATTCCGCCGAGGCCGAATTTGCATTTCATTCCTGCGGGGTTTGTGAAGTAGGTATTAGTCTAGCACTGGATCGATGTAATTCACTTGCCCACTAGCGTAGCTAGAGTGTGTGCCGCCCGGGGACGGTCTTTCCGTTTTCCACCTCCAGATCCCACAAAAAACACATATTGCCTACAGTAGGCCCAAAAGCGGTGCCTTTTTAATAGTGTTGCCTGGAGCGGACTCCCCTCCCCCAGCTACGCTAGTACACTTGCCCCATCCCTTAAAAAGTTCCAGGCCTTATGCCTATGATAGAAAGGATTAGTAATAAATGTTAAGTCGTCGGACCAAATGCTTAGCAGTATTTCTTCCATTTTTTTGTTTTTTACTCTTTCAAATGCTGCCGAACTCGACTATGTCTTTCTTCCTTTCGGAATTGATAAAATAGTAGCTGTTGAGCACTGGAGATCGATGTAATTGCTCCAAATTACTGGCCTTGTGTCACAAGGTTAGCTCGATTCTTTCTGAATCATGAATGTTAGAGGCAGCAAACTAAAAGAATTGTCAGGGGCGATCGATAAAATTAGCTGCTGCTTGATTGAAACAATCTGCAAGGTTTTTTTTTCAAGCCATTATGAGTAAGTATTTGTAAAAAGCCATTCTGGAGAAGAAAAGATAGAACAATTATGGAACTGCTGCTTTAGGACAGAGTGTTGGAAAAGACAAGGAGTGTTGTTGAGGCCACGGAGATGAAGTGAAGGGAGTTGGACTTGGCTGGTCTGAAGGAGTATGAGAAGGTGGTACAGAAGGTGGGCGGCGACGTGAGGTTGTCGCCCCCCAAAGGAATTATGGAGCGAATGGAGAGAAAAACGATCACCTATAAGGTGTTCTCGTTAAAAGGAAAAAAGGCCGAGCAGGTGGAAGCCGAAATGGAAAAGGGGCCAAGGGAGCGGTCAAAGGAAATAACGGGGCAATGCTCGTCCAGTTTAGGAAAGTAGAAGAGGCGAGGAGGCTGGCGAGTGTGGGTGTAAGTTTTGTTTACAAAACTGATCCACCTCTCAAATTTCTAACGCTACTTTCATTTGACAAATCTGTGTGTGTGTGTGTGTGTGTGTACGCGTTACTTTTGTTAATTTTTCTCACTAGAATCATTCTCGGTCGTATTTTCCTCCACAGAAATGTCAACAGTTTTCATATTCTCAAACGCACGCCTTTTGTTGCAAAATATTGTTAGTCTTCTTTTCATTTGGGGTTTAAAATCCGTGGAGACACGTTCACCTTTATTATGGTTGTTCTGGATGGGCGTTCTGCGTCGCTATTGTATTATAAAAGTATGTAAACAAGATAGGAACAAACTTCTTTAGCGACAGCCTTTTTTTTTTGTTTTTGTTTTTTTCGCATGGGCCCCTGTGTGGGCAGGTTCCCAATGTTCAAAAGCTATCTTTCAGGCAGTTTAAACTAGTTAGGAACCACCCTAAAACATCGAAAACACCTCTGAACAAGACAGCAGCAAATAAAACTCCGACATGTAACTGTTTCAAATTTTGGTACAAGGCCAGCAATTGCAAAGTAGGGAGTTAGTTGATTGCATCGACCACAGTCAGTAACGGGGGTGGGGGAGGCACGTGCCCCGGGCGCCGATTGAAGGGGGCGCAGAATTGACCATAATCTTTTCTACTCTAGGCACAAGGCCCGAAATTTTGGGGGAGGAAACCAGTCGATTAGATCGACCCCAGTACGCAACTGGTACTTAATTTATCGACCCCGAAAGCATGAAAGGCAAAGTCGACCTCGGCGGAATTTGAACTCAGAACGTAAAGACAAACGAAATACCGCTAAGCATTTCGTCCGGCGTGCTAGGGTTTCTTTTCTACTCTAGGCACAAGGCCCGAAATTTCCAGACCTTCACACACTTATTTTCAAGAATTTTATAAATATGTCATCTTTATTGTTTCTCAAATACGTACTCGCTGAATCATTGTAAACTTCACCGCCAAATGGTTTTTCTCTTCTTTTTTTTTTCTGTTGCCGTTAGTTTCATATGTCATCTATCACGAATTGATTTATTTGTTGCAGTCAAGGTTTTGACTGAGTTGTTTGTTTGTTGATTTTGACATCGTATTGCGATTTGAGTATGTCTTCCTTAATTAATCTTCTAATTTTGGGGAGGAATTTTTACAGGATATGTATTCTCCTTTAATAATTAATAGCGACAGAATCAGTATGAATATCAAAGGGCAACCTTTATCTCCAGCTTAATGTGGACGTTGTGTTTGAACACAAAATACTGTGTTTTTACCTTGAGAGGATCTCTCATGAAGACTCATGGCGCATA
Source organism: Octopus bimaculoides (assembly GCF_046866305.1). Taxonomy (NCBI): domain Eukaryota; kingdom Metazoa; phylum Mollusca; class Cephalopoda; order Octopoda; family Octopodidae; genus Octopus; species Octopus bimaculoides. The sequence goes on along the minus strand of NC_142934.1, from coordinate 3,857,705 downwards.
AAAGCAGTTGAAATGACATCGTTGACAGACGAGAACCATCTGCTACAACCACCGGAACAGCCTGATCATGTGATTCTGCCCTGCTTTGCAACACGATTCCTTATGAGAGATCCTCTCAAGACAAATTTCGCCGTATTCTGAGTTCTTACACAACGTCCACGTTGGCGAGATCAAGATTGCCTTTTAGTAGTCATACTGCTTCTGTCGCTTTTATTTTTTAATAAGCCCACTGGCTATTTGCGACGTCAGTATCTGAATAAACATCGATAGTTTATATATCGTCGACAAGAGATTCGGCTGTTATATCGCTACTGGATGTCTGTCACTGAGGAACCCACAGCAAGGGGAAATTACGTGATCTGGAAGTTTCGGCCGTCGTAGCAGACGGTTCTCGTCTCTCAACGATATATACGAATACTTTTATGCACTATGAATCCATATGAGATATCTTAAGTATTCTCCCCTAATATTTCTCTATTTGATTTTGTTTGTGATGTGTGGTGTGATATCTCCTTCCTGTAAATATACGGTGAACCTACGAGAAAATGCTATACAAGTGTGCTCAATCTAACAGCTGGGGTTCCAAGGTTTGTAACTTCCAGTTTTACAGTCAAATTTACAGATTACATCGATCATTCGTGGCGTGATGTCAAGTTTGCAGTTTTTATTCTCTTACTTGTTTCAGTCATTTGACTGCAGCCATTCTGGAGCACCACTTTTAGTTGAACAAGTCGACCCCAGGACTTATTCTT
>NC_142934.1:3844453-3854453 GCF_046866305.1 Octopus bimaculoides | reverse complement strand
GCAGTATTAATACCAAGGCAGTGTTCATCTCCAGCTTAACGTTGAAGTTGTGTTAGAACATAGAATACGGCTACATTTACCTCGAGAGAACTTCTCATATGAATGCATGGTGCATAAAAGCATTCTTAGTTATATATACGGATCTTTGTGGTTTTCGTCAGTCTATAATTTTGTTCCAATTGTTTTCAAATTTGATACAAGTTTTGTATACTAATTATGAAAATGAAAATAATTTTCCCTATAAATTCATAATTAAAAAGTTATTAGCCTTTAAAATTTGCAAAATTTGGGTATTTTAGCCAACCAGAAGCGAGTATTTTAGACATCACCGTGGCGAAGGAGTCTGTTTGTATAGTAATCATAGCAAAGAAGCACCCCGTGTTTCATAGCTGATTGCGAAGAGCTGTTACCATAATAACCAAAGATGCTGCGTATCGCACAAAGAGTGTAACCACCACTAGTCTGGGTAGATGGAGTAAATAAAATCATAACATAAACAATTAAATATAAGAAATAATAATTTCTTAAAGTATATGTTAATCCCCCTGTACCCAGACTTTGTGGACACCCTGTGTATATATATATATATATATATATATATATATATGTATGTACATACACGTAAAGTATTGTTTTGTGACAATATTGTTTCGAAGATTTATGGTTTGGACAATGCTAAACAATGAAACCAACCTATATTTTACTTTAACTGAAAAAGAGGTGAGTAATCGGAAGATATAAATGGAACAATGTCGAGGGTCACTGCAGAAGGAATGAGAAACGCCTTTTATTACTGAGGGTTAAAGAAGTACCTCATAGCGGTTAATGCCCACGTACAAAATAAGAAAATGCAACAAAGATCAATTTGGAAATGGAGTCGATCCTATCCTCCCACGAAATTTCAGCTCTTGTGTCGATGTTGTTCAATTCTTTTGTGGAGGCATAAAAAAATTGATTTACATACACAAGTGCGCTCCCACCGAATTTGTTTTCTCATTACTTTTGGAAAAATAAGTATTTTTATTTTTTTATTTTTTTACAGATACGTTTTAGACGTTGTAGATTTGGGTTAGATAGGAATTTAATGTAGGAAAAAAAAAAAAAAAATAGGTGGTCGCGCAGACATGCATATTCTTTTCTGCTCAAGGCCCGAAAGTTTGAAGGACGAGGCCAGTCGATTAGATCGAATCCAGTACGCAACTGGTACTTAATTTTTCGTCCCGAAAGGCAAAGTCGACCTCAGCGGAATTTGAACTCCCCCCCCCCCACAAAAAAAAATTTCATTAAAAAAATACCCATTTCTTCTGAAAGTTATAAAGAAACAAATTCGGTGAGGAATTACACAACAGCAGTTGTTTCGTCCCACCACTCTTATTTTCACTAACTCCCTTTCTTTCCTCTGCAAAATTACCATAACTCTCTATATATACTACTATGAGAACGTGTACACACGCACCGGCCGAAATTAACTCTTTTTACCTCGCATGCTTTTCCATTTACTAGTTATACATGCCAGCCCGTCGGGGTTTTGGGTATATACAATGTAACGGTAAATAAATATTTCTTTACAACTTCGATCACTGTTCTTCCATTTTGCACACCAGCAACCAACACCTTAACAACAACCATTACATATATATATATATATATATATATATATATATATATATATATATATATATATATATATATATATATATATGTGTGTGTATGTATGTATGTATGTATGTATGTATGTATGTATGTGTGTGTGTATGTGTGTGTGTGAGTGTGTGTGTGTGTGTGTGTGTGTGTGTGTGTGTAGTCAGTTAATAAAAAATCATATATCAGAAAGAAGCGTACTCTAAAAAATAGAGCAGTAATTATTACAACCAAATTTTAGGCATTCGTTTACGTCAAACATTGATGTTAAATATTTTTGTGCTGCTAAAATATCATAGTTGTTTCATTGTCGTTTGAAAACTTATTTGCTCAGTGAAATTTAGTTCAACTCATTGGGAGTGGTCATTATAATACAACACCGCTTAATTTCTTTTAATGTCAGATGTCTTTTGTGTTTAATTTGTGTGTAAATACTTATTGCTCTATGATGAATCAAGACCGCTCTTTTTGTTTTTTTGGTGATTCAAGTTTCGATTCAGAGAATTAAAACATTTCCAACACTTTGATGTGTTTCTTTGCAAAGAAACCATTCCGAATTCGTAAACTTATAAACAACGCAAGTACAAGTGCCGTATTAACTAAAATCCTCTCGTTTTACAGGCCTACTTTTGTACAATATTGTACACCAGGGATCATCAGGGACCATCGGCATTATCTGCTCTCAACAGGTTAAATATTGAGCATTTCCATTCAGGTATTTTCTCTGCCACTCTTCCATATTCACCATGTGATCGTTTGGTCCAATCTTTGACGGAATCAAACCAGTTTGTTCAAGGTCTTCCTCTTAAACATTTGCCATCTATCTTTCCTTCTAGCAATAGTTTTTATATTACTCTTTGCTCTGATGTAATTCAAAATACTCTAACTTCCTTTTTCTTTAGTAATAATTAGGAGTAACGATCTTCTTTGTAATTAGGAGTAATGATCTTTTTTGCTAGTTGCAGCACTGCTTCATTAATTCGATGTTTTGCCTTCCAAATGTCCAACATTTCAAAAACTTCTAATTTGTCAGAGCATAATATTTTTCGGATGTTGTCCTGTTTTGGAGATGGATTCCCCTTTTCCATCGGGTGCTAACCATTGTCATTTTCGTTTGATATTGTTTGTAGACATCCATCAAACGAAGATTTGTCTCCCGGAAACAATGACATGACATTTCACTAAATTATTAGGCTTCTGTGTCATCTGTGAAACACGTTCAAATGAATTTGCCTGAGCTATATAGGTTATTCGTGGGTGGCGCTGATTATGGAGGATGGCGAACCGCTCGGAGTTAGTTTATGAGTGGATTAGATGCAGATTATAAAATTGGATAAGATTGTAGGTTACCAGAATAAATTCCATAATACTAGTACAAAATTTCCCAAAATAAAAACATTTCTTGTCACTTCCTCTATATTCCTTTTTGTTTCTCCTCTCTCTCGCTCTTTGCTGCTCCATTTTTCGCTTATTTTTCTCCCCCTCCCTTCTCCTTTCTCAACCGCTGCCACAATCGCCGTTCAATCCTACTTTCCACTCAGTCATTTAGTTTGAAATTTCGGAGGACAGACATTCTTTCCCTTGTCCCCTACTACGAACCCTTAATCTCTTCCCCTCTTTTCTGTCATGCTACGTGCCAGGTGAGTGTTGTTTTCTCCTGTATTTGGCCGAAAGGCTAACGCCCGCATGTGTATGCACAAACATGCATGCATGCATGCATATATGTATGTATGTATGTATGTATGTATGTATGTATGTGTATATGTTGTGTCAGGTCAATCTTCGTGCTACTGGGTAACATGTAACACAATACAGCCAGTCGCATTTGCGGGCCGTCGGCGACTAAATCGCTACCTACCAATGCAAATCTGAGCCAAATGCTTCACACAATCTTGTTCTAGAGTATAGCATAACTAACTCTTCTTTATTGGTTGTCAGATATACAATTTAGAAATAGTACATTTCTAAATCTCTCAGAGAGGTTTATGCAGTAGCAGCGCGATAAAGTGATAGTATGTTGTCAACTTAATGTGACAGTCCCATGAAAGGGAAGAATGCTACTGTTATTTAACCCTAGGAAACACTGTTTCCTGTTGGATTGACACATTCCTGTGTCCTTATGTTTTCAAAGTGGAGACAAGCACTTCCACCCAGCAAAGCCAGCATCCAGAGACTAGTTTCAGAGTCATTGCTCATCATCAGTCCGGAGTAGCATGACCTGCTAGCTTTCGATGCCCATCCGCCTTTGAAGACATATATATTTCAAGTGAAACACATTCAATGATTTCGAAAATAGAAATATTGCATTTCTAAATCTCTGAGAGAGATTTATGCAGTAGCAGCACGATAAGGAGATAGTGTGATAGGTGTGGTGGTACAAGGCCAGGTAAAGGAAGTAATGGAAACAGCAGAAGTGAAACAACACCCAGTCGGAAAGAGAAAGAAAAAGAAGGGGGAAAATGCATTATCACCTCCAAAAAGCCCGCAAAAAAAAAAGAGAAAAGGCAATTTGGAGAGAAGAACAAGTCCCAAGCACCCCTGTACCTACACATATATAAAATATAAGAAACAATAGGAAACAATATAAAAAGGTACTGAAATATAAAGTAGTCTTAGTTTAACCAGTCGAAAAATATGGGAGATGGTGACCCTGTGTGTTCACAAGTGGTGACCAAACGCAAGACGATATAAAATGACAACAGAACAAGACACGACTTTACTGCAGAGAAGTGACTTAGATAAAATAAGCTGACACATTGTGATAGCAAATGATTGTGTGTAGATAACAATGACAAATAAATGGTTCATGAATGGGCGAGAAAAAGCGAATAGATAACAGCAAACGAGTGAACTTGCCGTTGGTGATAATTAGACTTAAAACAACTAATTACAGTGAAATTATTTTTGTGTCATGATTGTTGGTTGGTTGACAAACGATGGATTGTATTTGATATGAGCATCACTGTTATACAAGCGAGGTTGTTCGTTTCTGTGAAAAACACATCAGGCTTGAGAAAACCATTGCCTTGCATGGAAACAGATGAAGGTTGGCAACGAGAAGGACATCCAACTATTTCAAAAAATCTACTTCAACAAATTTGGTCTGCCTCATGCAAGCATGGGAAAGGGAACATTAAAATGATGATGATGATGATGATGATGATGATGATGATGATGATGGGGAGTGGTGGTGGTGGTGGTGGTGGTGGTATGGAAGATAATGTAGTCAAATTTTAATACAACTCTGCTCAGAATCTTAATTCTATAAAGGTCAATCTTCCATAGTCAATAGAATAAGCACCAATCAAATTCTTTAGTTTAATTCACTCCACAACCTCTTACCTCTCTGAAACAACTGAAATAATTTAATCCTTTAATCTTTAATCAGGGAGAACAAAAAAAAAGTAGTTTTACATTAGTCAGATTATTCAAAGCTTCATGTTGCTCTCGTTATGTTCGAAAAATAACTTAAAACAAGTTGAAAAGCATTTTTTTTCTCGGTGAAGGATTTTAGATAGGATAGCAAATAGAAGCCTCAAGTATTTGAGAAGAGAGAGAAAGCACGGAGTTTATTTAGGTATTTGTTTTGGCTTATAATATCAGATATAATCAGCTACAGGGTATTACACGGACTCAATACAGGGATTAAAGTGTCTAATTTATTAACGAATCTCAGATTTTGATATTGATTTGTATCATTCTATTGACAGTCACAAGCATGGCTGTGTGAGAGAGAAGTTTGCCTTCCAACCACACGGTTTCAGGTTCAGTCCTGTTGCATGGTACCTTAGGCAAGTATCTTCTATTATAGCCCTGGGCTAAACAAAGCCATGTGAGTGGATTTGGTAGATGGAAATTCCTAAGGCTGTAGCAGTTTGAATGGGAAACAATGCCCCACCTACCATATTCACCAGACATTGCCCCTGTAGTGAAACTACCTCCCGCCATTAGATACAAACTACTATCGCCATTACATACAATCTTCTTATTTAAATATAAATAAATGCGAGCGTAGTAGAGAACCCATTCCTTGTCATCACGTGACTGATTATTATTCGAATCGGCAATTTCTTCGAACCTTTCCCGCCAGAACGCAAACTGACCAATCACGGCCCCTAATAAGGTCACGTGATAGAGTAAAATTCTGAAGGCATTTGGAGCCCTCTTAACGCTATATATAGATCAACTCATACCCCAAATTTGTCTCGGTCCAGTTTCTCTTTGAGAACTGTTCCGTGTACCACACGACAGCAGCAGCAGTTCCAGCGACCACTTCAACAGCTTCGTCCAGCCAACGATGACCACCGCCGTCGCCACATCAGCAACAAGAGTCTACGACTACTATCCAGCATCATCGTCATGACCAACACGATTCTACGATTACTACTACCGATCATCAATCTCCACCAGCGTCAACACGACTTACTATGTACACCACACCAAACTACCGCGGCACATCTCTCTCTTCGATTCTGTTAGGTGACTCAGCTTCACCACTGTAAATAAACAGACAAGAAATTCTCAGCCAGCGACGAACATCTGTATAACAAGAAACACGGCCCGGCATCGATGCCACGACATCACAACTAGTGATCAGCACTGCCACACTCAGCCAACTCACTTTCACATACAGAACTTTTCCTATAGTGTACACAAGAACTGGTATATAATTGCTCACGTGTTATTGACTCTCTTTCTCTCTGCTGTAATAACATACACACACATGTATCACTCACATACACACTTTTCTTTGTATGACGGCCTGTCTTTGATTATGTTCTTATATGTCGCATTCACACTCTCACACAGACATACATCTTTAACGCTACAATAAATATCTCTGTTATTCATCTTATACGGTTGTGGTCTTTCATTGCTGGTCATCTATGTTATCGTCGCATAACATATCATGTATATCATCTTTGATATATATTTGTATGTTCGACCGTGTGACACGTTTAAATAAAAGGAGTCCTCTGTTTTTCCATTCGTCACCATTTCTTCTTTTTGAGTTCGCACGGTCGTCCCTTACAATTGGTGACCCCCGACGTTGATTCGTTCATACAGCTCTTCTGATTTGTACAGCCAACGCGAGCCTGTTCACACAGTTTCCCTTACAATTGGTGACCCCTGACGTTGATTCGTCCATACAGTCCTTCTGATCTGTACAGCCCAACTTGAAAAGTTCACATAACTTTCCAAAAATGGTGACTAAATGCCAGTAATAGACCAACCGTTCTATAAGTCTTTTTCACTACACCCCCATCTGATTATCATTTGTTCCACAGTCTTCAAAATCATTTGGATGGAAAAAATATGAATTCTGTAGAGGAGGTCAGAATAGTATTGGCGGTGTATCTTTTGTCATGGACAAGTGAATATTAGAAGAGGGGCCTTGCAATTCTACCAGGTAGATGGAAGAGCATTGTAGAAAATGAAGGAGGGTGCATTTTAGATTAAAAAAGAACTTTGTTTATCTTAATTTTGAAAAATAAGAGGTATAAAAAACAGCATTATTTATGGGATGACCCAATACCAGTTGAGTACTGGGGTTAATGTAAATGACTTAACACCCCCCTAAATTGCTGGCCTTGTGCCAAAATTTGAAACAATATTGAGAAAGACTTTTACATTTTAAGCCTATGCTCTTCAACAGAAAGGAACACGAGAAAATAAACAGAGAGAGAATATATAGGCTGTGCGGTAAGTGGCTTACTTACCAACCACATGGTTCTGGGTTCAGTCCCACTGAGTAGCACCTTGGGCAAGTGTCTTCTACTATCGCCTCGGACCGACCAAAGCCTTGTGAGTGGATTTGCTAGATGGAAACTGAAAGAAGCCCGTCGTATATATGTGTGTGTTTGTGTGTGTGTGTGTGTGTGTGTTTGTGTGTCTGTGCTTGTCCCTCTAACATCGCTTGACAACTGATGCTGGTGTGTTTACGTCCCCGTAACTTAGCGGTTCAGCAAAAGAAACCGATAGAATAAGTAGTAGGCTTACAAAGAATAAGTCCTGGGTCGATTTGATCGACTAAAGGCGGTGCTCCAGCATGGCCACAGTCAAATGACTGAAACAAGTAAAAGAAAGAAAAGAATATATATATATATGTAATAATATATATATATTTATATATATGAATATGTATGTATGTATGTATATACATGTGTGTGTGTGTACACAAATATGTAAATATGTGTTTGTGAGTGTGTGTATGTTTGTGTCTCGTTGTTTTGACATCACATGATAGTTGTAAATGACCGTGTCACTGTCATCCGAGCAGTGTCCTTCATTTCCAAATATTCTGTGTAAACATGTCTGGCCAGGGGGGGGGGGAAACATTACCTTGCTTGGAAAACGGGGGTGAGGGTAAGGTTCGGCGAGAGGGAGGGCAACCAGCTGTAGGAAATCTACCTCAATAAACTTTGCCTGACCCATGCAAACATAGAAAAATAAATATTAGAAAGATGCTGCTGACGACGACGACGATGACGACGACGACGACGATGATGATGATGATGATGATGATGATGATGATGATGATGATGACGATGATGATGATGATGATGATGATGATGATGATGATGACGACGACGACGACGACAATGATGATGGACAGCTTTTTAATGCGTAAGCAAAATGCCTAGAGGAGTTTTGAGAAAATTCTTAGCTGCTGCTGCCATGAAATATTTCTTTATGCTGAATTCGTTTTTAAAAAACTTTTTTAAAAAATATACCCTGGGGTAGATTTGTTTGACTAAACCCCCTCCAGGCAGTGCCCCAGCATGGCCGTAGTCCAATGATTGAAACAAAAAAAGAAAGAAAAGAGAAAGAGAAACCCTACAAGCTAAATGTAACACCAAAGTTTAAGTTTGGAAAACTACATCAAATATTTTCATTAGTAATGTACGATAAATCACCGTAAATTTATAAGAAAGCTGAGACGTCCTCAAATGGAACACTAACATAATACAATGACCGTATTTGTAGCAAAGTTCAAAATAGATAAACCAGATCCAAGACCTTTGGAACTGAAGTCTTTTATCTTTTATTTGTATTTGAAAGTCAACTGAAGTGAAGAGAAAGAAATTGAGATTATCAAATTTGTTAACAACACTTTACCAAACGTGTGGCTCTGTATCTGTGTTTGTCCACCCACAACTGACTGGCATCTGGTGTTGCTGTGTTTAGGCCCCTATAGCTTAGTGGTTCGGCAAAAGAGACTAACAGAATAAGTACCATGTGTGTGTGTGTGTGTGTGTGCGTGTGTGTGTGTGTGTGTCTTTGTGTCTGTGTTTGTCCCTGCCAATTGATTGACAAACATTGTATCATTTAACATTCATTTTCTATGCTGGCATGGGTTGGACAGACTGAATGTGTGTGTGTGTGTGTGTATGTGCATGTGTGTGTTTGTGTTTGTCCCCCACTACTGCTTGACAGTCGATGTTGGTTTGTTTCCATCCCCATAAACTAGTAGTTCAAGGGATGCCTGAATAAGTACTGGACTTAAAAAATGTACTGGGGTCAATTTGTTCTCCTTAACTCCTGAAGGTGGTGCCCCAGCATGGCCACAATCCAATGACTGAAACAAATACAACAAGTAAAAGATAAAACATGAAGCTAATCATGAAAGAAACTCAGAACTGAGTATCAATACTCGGTCTGAGTACGGTAATCCCTTGCCATATCACGGTTCGCTTATCGCGGTCCGCTTATCGCGGTTTATTATTTAAGCTTACATCGGTTCCTCCGTGGTGTTGTTTTGCATTTATAATAAAATAAATATATACAAATTATAAAAATAATTACAAAAAAATATACAGTACAGTACTGTTTCTACTTCGCGGATTTTCACCTATCGCTGGGGTTTTGGGAACGTAACACCTGCGACAGGTAATTATAGTAATTAGAGAAATCCTCAAGCAAATTTCATTTCCATTCAAAACTCATCATCATCATCATCATCACTATTTAATCTTTTCTACTCTTGCCCCACTCCCCCAAAATTTTGGGGGAGTGGGGCAGTCGATTAGATCGACCCCAGTATGCAGTTGGTACTTAATTTATCGACCCCAAAAGGATAAAAGGCAAAGTCGACCTCGGCGGAATTTGAACTCAGAACGTAAAGACGGACGACATACCGGAATTTGAACTCAGAACGGAACGGCAGACGAAATATCGCTAAGCATTTCGCCCGGCGTGCTAACGTTTCTGCCAGGTCGCCAAAAGATACATATTCCCTACAGCAGACCCCAAAGTGGTACCCCTTTAGATGTGCCGCCCCCACCGTGCTCCCACCCCAGCTACGCTAGTATCTATTGTCAATTTGTTCGCCTAAACTTTTCAAGGCGTTGCTCCAGCA
>NC_142934.1:3564453-3579453 GCF_046866305.1 Octopus bimaculoides | reverse complement strand
GTGACTAACTTAACATTTGATGTTATTGGTAAATGTGCGTTCGATTATGATTTTCAATGCATCGAAAACAACAGTAACGAAACAACAGATCTTTTCACAAAAGTTTCACAAAAGCTTGAGTTAAACTGGCAACGAGTTCTACCAGACTTCTTACCGTTTTTACATGTTTTCAAAACGAAATCAATGAAGGAATACGAGAAATATATTTCGAATTTAGACGACATTGTTTATCGTATTATTGAAGAAAAAAGAAAGACCATCGATTTATCGAATGAGGATGATTCAAACGTCAGCAATCTTCTCGAATCTTTATTATATGCCAAAGATGAGGATACTGGTGAAAGAATGAGTGACAAAGAAATCCGTGATCACGCAGTTACGTTCATGTTAGCTGGGCATGAAACTACAGCTGTTTCGATAACCTGGGTTTTGTTACAACTTGCTCGTTATCCTCACATCCAAGATAAAGTCAGAGAAGAAATACGTTCGGTTCTGCCAAAAGATGGAAGGAATATCACAGACGACCATTTGGAACAATTATCGTATCTTCGATGTGTCATAGACGAGACAATGCGTATTTATCCGGCTGTTTTGATGGTCAGCAGAGAAGCTATTGAAGATTGCAGAATTGGGGATTACACATTTCCAAAAGGAACATTCCTTTTTGTGAACATAACCTCTTTGCAAAAGAATCCAAAATACTGGGAAAATCCAATGGAATTTCGTCCGGAGCGATTTAGCGATCCTTCAAAAGTTTACCCTTATTCTTTCATACCTTTCATTGCTGGGGGCAGAATGTGCATTGGTTATAAGTTTGCTTTGATGGAGATGAAAGCGGCCCTAGCTTTACTTATCAACAAGTTTGAATACAAGCTCATGCCTGGCGTCAGTTATAAACGACGAGCAACCATAACCAGTCGGCCGGAGCCGAATTTAATTTTGAAGGTGCGAAAGTTAAACTGAGAAAATGGAAGAATAAACTAGTTTCTTGGTGAATCTAGTTAAATGATATATGGAACGCGGGAAACTGTTTTGAATATCAAACGATATATTTAGTAACTTTATATATATCTCCACCAACCTAATAATAATAATAATAATAATAATAATAATAATAATAATAATAATAATAATAATAATATAAAGGACTGAGGTAACTCCTCCAGAAGATATAGAGTTAAACTTAAAAGAAGAGTGCCTCAATCTTTTATATATTAACCAAAATGAAGTAGATTGACAAAATTATTTTTTGAACCTGTTGAATAATAATAATAATAATAATAATAATAATAATAATAATAATAATAATAATAATAATAAATCCATAATTATTATCAAACTTGGAAAGGCTCCTGATATACTCTTAGTGCTGCTGAGATATTTTATTTACCAATGGTTACAATGACATTTTTCAAATTAATCTTACACGGCTGTTCAACGTTTAAAAGTATTGGAACCATTCCTTACCAATTGAAAACCATGTATTTGGGATATTATAGTAAATTTCTCTGCATTTTTCTCAAATGGAATCACTTCAATTTGCTTGAAAACACGACGCTAAGACCAATTGCAAATCAACCCAGACTTGCAAATTCCTATGAAATTCCAGACATAAGTAATAAGCTATTACTATAAATAATTTTGTGGTCAATAAAATGAAGTACCAGTCATTTACAGTGGTCGATGGTATCGACAACCCCTCCCCCCAAAATTATTCGCTATCTGCTTATAAAAGAAATCATTATCTTTAATCGTGTAAACCTTTTAATACGAATATAACACTGACGACAATAGGCGGGAAACAGACGTTTATCATGAATTCTTCTTTTCTGAATAGTAATTGAATTAACTGATATTTGAATACAAAGTTTCATTTTGAGGAGTGTGTCGATTGCTAAACCAGATGCATTCTAATATGGCTTTCTGGTGTCAACAAACCCCAAGCTCAACAATAAAACGTTGAATGAGTAAGAAATTATTGCAATCTCTATGAACAAGGTTGTAACATTTGTAAGATCAATGAAAGGTAAGCAGAGTCAAAGTAACAAAGAAGGAATATTTATGGCCACCTGAGACTGCTTTACCTGAAATTCTCCTCAATGAAACCATTTTATTCTATTGTGAAACGATATTCCTATATAAACGTCACGCGTCTGTTTCTGGTTCTCTTCAATAAATGACCTCCGTAGATAGTGAAATACAAAATGCTGTATAGACCCAGAAGAGAAGAATCCAATTGTTTAATACGAAAGAATCTTAAATAAAGAGTTACAAACATAGTGACGAGAGAATTTGATTCCTGGTTAAAGAAAATTCACTTTTCTTCTTTAATATTCTTGCGGGGGAATATACACGACAACTTACCATTTTCCCTTCTTGAATGTACATGGCATTTCGTCGAGTCGGAAAGAAATTCACATAATTTTATACAAAATCCTAAAGAATTGACAATCATTGAATTTAAGGAATATTTGAAGGGAAATTTAGCAAATCTGTTCGAAAAGAAGCTTTTTTAAGAAATGGCATTATGACTGAATCGGTTTTTGCTTCTTTCTTCATTCTAAAAGTGTATCTATGAGAAACTCCACTCTGGTATTATTTAACCTTCAAACAACATATCTTACAAGCAATAGCTTTCACAACCTTTAGCTGCTTGTCATGGCGACTGCCAATTATAATATTGTAAACTATTCCAAAATGCTAAAAACTACTTCAGTTTTGTGCATTTTGCTGACATTTACAAGATACAGGCGCATCCTGCAAGGAAATACGGCTCTCATTTTGGTAATGATACAACTGGCCTTATTTTGGCGATGGTACTGTTAGCCTCATTTTGGCGATGGTACAGCTGGCCCTCAAAGCTGCATTAATCTCGATGACAAAGTTTCATTCACCAACATGCCATAACCTCTAACCCACAGGTCTATTGTATCATCTCTCTGCCGCTTCTGCTACTATTAAAACGGCTGCTACTCCTAAATGAGAAAATTATAAGCCATCCATCCTCCGTCCGAGACTTTCTTATACTTTCTGCTCTTCTCATTTTTTCCTTAAAGTGTCCTTACTAAGTACTTCACCAAATCCCTCCTTTCCAGAACTGGCACTCTCTACAGCTCACAGGATTACAAGTCTGATTTCAAAGACCAGAAGTGCTGACCCTTCGTCTCAAAGATAAATAATTTGTTTGGAAAAATTACAAAATTTAGTGTCACCAAATTTCTACAATATTCATGAATATTGTAATCAAAGAATATGGACATCGCTATCAAATTTTAAGAACTAATCACAAATCAATCAAAATTGATGACTCTTGTTGCATCTTATATTCATTTTATATATACATATACATATATGTGTGTGTGTGTGTGTGTGTGTGTGTGTGTGTGTGTGTGTGTGTGTGTGTGTGTGTGTGTGTGTGTGTGTGTGTATTTGCATAGTAAGTGACCTAATCTGAGATCGTGTGCTGGAACGAAAACAATTGCAGCGTAGAAGGTGTTTATAAGCCATTTAAAAACACACAGAAACCGTTAGATTCACTTCATTTAAATTTAATTTGCCAAAATATTTACATCGCTTTGAGACCGCTCCAATTATATATATATATATATATATATATATATATATATATATATATATATATATATATATATATATATATATATAATGTATGTATGTATGTATGTATGTATGTATGTATGTATGTACAGGTATAACACCGATTTTCCGGAACCTTCGGTTTCAAAACCATTCCGAATTGCTGATTTTTCCGAACCAGGGGTGGCTACTCTCTAAATTAAACAAGTATTAAGTTTACTTAGATAATTAAATGAAATGCAGGCATCTATATAGGAAGATAAATGATAAAAACTTAATGATACTGTTCTGTGTAAAGACCAGAAGACTAGTCTGGTGTCTCGTTTAATTCGTGTGGATTATAAGAGGTTCTGAACCATCAGTGTCCGGAAAGTCGGTGTTGTATACGCCCACGTGTGTGTGTTTGTGTGTGTGTGTGTAATTTATTTTGAAATAATAGCATCAAGTCTACACGTATCTATCTTCAAATTATTCCTCGATAATCAAATAATCAAGCCGAAGAAAGACACAAAGCGAATCGCAGATATCATAAAATGGCGGATATAAATGTTTGATACAAATTTGAAAAAGTAATTAATTATCATATACCGAAAAATTGAGAAGTTTCAAGAAAACTTTTAATAAAATCATAATTCTATACTTTATTAAAATATTGCCGTCTTTATATTCTGTATGTCATAGGAAATTAACAATATTCTTAATCTATAAATTTATGAAAACCAACTTAACCTGCTGAACTTTCAACGATCTTCGGTTTCTAGGTTATTGATAAGCTCGGTGAAATTGTTTTGCTGTTATTTAATATTGATTTCATAATATTACTGGAAGCTGATGATTTGGCTGAAATACATATATATATACTTTGAATCTTGTTATCTTTGTTTTCTTTGTTTTAATTTACTTTTTATATATCATTGCTGTTGTCTTTTTTTTTTTAACTTGAGAGTTTTTAACATGTAATAAAAAGATAAAAATATTGTCTGTGTGTCTGTCCGAATTTGTGTTTGTGTGAGTCTGTGTGTATGTGTGTGTGTGTGTGTGTGTGTGTGTGTGTGTGTATTAATAATTTGTTTTCAAGTAAAAGGCTCTTTGTGACTTCGAAGTTTCGCCGTACTAACTTTCACCAGACAGACTGATGGCTGCGAGCAAGCCGATACTTCGAAGTCACTGTCAAAGATTTCTTTAAAAAAAAATCTAAACTAAAAAGTATTGAATGAACTTTTACTTTAATATCTGATAACAGCAAAGATACCGAAGCTTCGAAGTTACTGTCAACCTTTTCCTCGAAAACATTAACATGTACTTTACTGGAAAGTATTGAGTGAATTTTCAGTTTAAAGTTACTGTGCCCATGCTGGGGCTCTACCTTGCAGGATTTGGTCGAATAAATCGATTCCAGTACTTATGTTAGAGGGGTGGGGGTAGGCAAACCAAAACGGGTTATCAAGCGGTGGAAAGACAAACTCATAAATTTGAATAATTTAATTTTAAAGAAATATGCTTTCGTGGATCACAAAGTCAGGAAAGACTATCATCATAAGTGACCTTGGTTTGCTTTCAACTGAGTGGAGGCGCAATGAATGGCCCAGTGGTTAGGGCAGCGGACTCGCGGTCATATACGTTGTATAAGCAAATATTCACTTGAACTATTTACTGGGTCGATTTAACTCTGGTGCGAAATCTTTTGAGTGTGTTGTGAAATTGTTATTTTACTTGTTTGGTGACACCTTTTCAATAAAATAGGTTATTTGCACATAAATAAGCTACAAGAAAGCCGTGTTATTCAATAAAATCAGTTGTTTACGAAAAACGAAAAGCGAATGAACCTGAGGAATAAGTCAAACGATGAATGAGTATTGAAGAAATTTTGTTTTCCGAGTCACTCTTACAAAAAACAAAAAAGCAAAAAAAAGAAAAACATATGAACACCACGGGAATAAAAAAACCCACAGAAAGAGAGCGTCTGACGTTCAATAAAATTTGTTATTAACCTTAAATTTTACCAGCTACATTTTTTAAACAAAGCAGACCGAGGCTATGAAACTATTTGAATAAAGAAGTTAAAGAAAGACAGTTTTATGGAGTTGGATTGTTCTGGGTTTTAGTCACGAACCTGTGATTGGTAGTATACAACATATATACATAAAACACACACGGCCATGTTTGATGCATTCCAGGTTCAATAGTGTATACTCATAAAAGAAGTTTTTAGTGCATTAAAGCTTATAAGAGGCCCAACTTTGTTTATAAAACCCAGGGAATTTTTTTCTTTGAGATCTATTATTGAGAAATAATAGTGTCTGATATGCCATCAAATACGGTAGACAGGTTGCGGGAAAAGGTGAGAATGATCCCATTAATATTTGTATAAGTTTCCATATTTTTTTAATAGTATCTGGAACGTTTGCATTTACATATGCACTGCGGTTATTTCAATACAGTATCGTATATGAGACAGAGAGTATGATAGCTACAAGGTTACCAAAGAAGAAAAAATGAGACCACCTTATCACAAAACTGACCAACAGATTTCTGGGAAGCACCCGAGAATGCTTTGTTTGGGAGTCCATTATTTCAACTTTTTATAACATTCGGTCAAAACTTCTAGAATCTTCAGCAGAACTATTTGGTTGGAAAATTCACAAAATGTTCCAGTCTACTGCTATTTGGTTACACACCAGCCAAGTTTGATTGGTCGAACCATGTTCACGTAGGGGTTAATATCTTTTATGGCTACAGAATTTATTTCTCGTAGATGGTCTTTGCCTTTTATGGCAATATAGTTGGGTCGTGGTCATAAACTGCGGACCCGGGCAAGATGGTTCGAAACTCAGCAGAAATCTCGCTACAGCAGCATCATACAATACAATCCATTGCTGACCTCAACAAAGAACATTGAATGTATTTGAAGGATGAGTCTTAAACAAAAAGCTAAATTTTATTAATAAAGGAGACGGACGTTTGAGAAAAAGTGCCGGAGAAAATTGAGGAAGGTGAGCGAAGTTGGTAAAATCTATATTGTCCTGATGGAGGACCTCTTTCTCTTAAACGAAATATCTCAGGAGAAAAGAAATTCCATTCAACATCTTTTAATATGGCTTCAAATACTGGCACAAGGCCAACAGCTTTAAATATGGTGATTGTTGATTACATCGACATCAGTACTTGAATGATTCTTTATTTTATCGGTTCCGTAAGAACGAAAGGCAAAGTCAACCTCGTTAGGTTCTGAGTTCGAAATCTACCGAGGTCGATTTTGTCTTTCATTCTTTCGGGGTCGATAAAATTTGAAACCACTATGACAACAAATATTTCCAGTGGACAAGGTAATTTCTCTGCTGAGAGAAGGTAACCAATATGTTAATAAAAAATTCTAATTGAACGCAACTTACCCTTCTCATTATCTTTCTGGGCATAGCTCTGCCATGTAACATCAAAGCAAATTTTCTCACAGATATTCTGATTTATTCTTGGACCTGTTCTTCAATGACTTCTGTTGTATATCAGTTGTCTAATGGGAACATGGTGTTAGTCCTTCACTCAACCTTTCTCCATTTCTGGAGGAGGAATACTTTACCCAACTTAACTCTGTAGCAGAGAGAAATAGATATAGATAGATAGATAGATAGATAGATAGATAGATAGATAGATAGATAGATAGATAGATACATACATACATACATACATACATACATACATAGAGAGAAAGGGGAGAGAGAGAGAGAGAGAGAGAGAGAGAGAGAGAGAGAGAGAGAGAGAGAGAGAGAGAGAGAGAATCGTTATTTGAGTGTCAGTTGTACGGTTTCTGTCCACCAGAATCTGCTGACACTGAATTAGTCAACCTGAAGCCATAGTAGAAAATATTTGCTCAAGACATGACACAGTTGATCAAACTCAAAATCATATGATTACGAAGCGAATCTGTTCCTCTCATTTCTAGATTGTTGAAGTCTAATTTGGTTGCTATTTCTAGCAGGTAGAGAATCACTACCAGTAGCGTAACTGGAGAGGGAGAAGATGGGACGGGGAGGTCTGCTCTAGGCGATGCTTTTATGGGGCGGCACATTCGTGTCTTCTATTTCAGCCCATCAAGGGCTGCTCCGAGCGGCACACACTTCAGCTCCGCCACTGGCCACAACATAGAAACTATCCCATTAGTTCATTGGTTTCTACAGGGATTTGCGATTAGGCATGAAATGATATGACTTTAACTTCTCCCTTTACATAAGCTACATGGCCGAATGGTTAGAGGTATTTAGCTGTTGAGCAGAGAGCTATAGGTTCAATTCCTAATCCGAATGACTTGTTGAACAAGGCACTTCGTTTCAGACTGCCTCAGTCTCCTCAGCTGCAATGAGTATCAAGCGGATGTTGGTACAATCCTCTCTTCTGGCTGTCACATCCTGGATATTTTGTTAAATCAAGGGTGATGGGACCAAGAAGTTGTCTGTGCTTGATCGCCATTAGATGCAGTGGCGTAACCATAGTGTGTGCCACCAGGGCCGGCTCAAGGTACCGAAAACTCAGGCAGTCGCCCAGGGCACCATGTGCTAGGAGGCGCCAAGGAGGACATGACAAAGACAACGACATTTCCACGACCGTCAGCTTGTACACGCCGAAGTTCAGCTTGCCCGGTGCGCCAGCAACACTAGGGCCGGCCCTATGTGCCACCCAGGGCAGCTCTTCAGTTTGCTGTGCCACTAGCCCCTCTGTTACCAACCCGCCCTCTAAACAAACTTATAGCAGATATAAAAATGCTGCCCCTATAAAAGCATCACCCGGGGTGGACCGTTCCCTTCTCTTTGGCACAGCTATGCTGCTGACTCCATAGGCTCCTGAAGCGATTAGCAACGATTTTTCTACCTGTTATCATGCAATGACTCGCTCGCAAGTGATGGCTGCCGCTTTTATATTCTGGTCATCATCCAATGACTGGTCGCGATATTCAGCGGTTAACCGTGAATAAAATACAGGATGACAGCGCTGAGCGGTGATGTTCATAAATTCAAACTCGTTGCCTATTCAAATATACTTGAGGCATATTCGAATCCGTAAGAAAGCCATTTATTATGTTTTATCATAGGGAAAATTTCTCGCTGACAAACAGCTGTGAATACACCAAGTCAGCTCACAGCGGCTCCTAACTGTTGGATGCGTGCATTTCGAAGTGGCTGGGTTCGAATATGCGTCAAGCATATTTGAAGTGGTAAGAAAGTGTGTATTGTGACTGTAGTTGTCTTAATACTGGAATGCATCTAGGTCAGGGTCGTTCTCAATGCTAAACAGATACTGAACTAGAGTGTGTTTTGTATATAAGCTGACTTTAACCAGTTTCATAAACAATAGGTACTTAAGTTTCAAGTCATACCATGTAACATCATATCAAAAGCAAAATTATAATCTTTGCAAAATAGTTAAAAACAGATAAATATATGAATTGATAAACAAACTCCTATGATAGCTAGACTTTTGATAATATAATGATATAACGGTGATGTTGTTTGGGCCATGATAAAGCAAATACCGAATACAACTAAACAAAAGATAATTTCAACAACGAAAGAATTTTTATTGTATTTGGAAAAAATATGTTTAACGGAAAACATGTTGAAATATAATATATAATATAGCATAATATAATATAATATAATATAATATAATATAATATAATATAATATGATATGATATAATATAATATAATATAATATAATATAATATAATATAATATAATTAGATCGCTGACCACTACATTTATATATTTTTTCTCCCTGTTTCTCTCCTTGTTTCTTTCTGTGTTCCTTTCAGTTGAAGAGCGTAGGCTCGAAACGTCAAAGACTTTCTCTATTCCTGAGCGTTAAACTAATACATCCATTTGTTGTTTACACCATTTGTCTTCGTCTGTTGATTTTTTCGTAAATTCTCCCATATATATGCTTATAAGAAGAGATGACTACTAAGCGGACATCCGATATGCTAGAAAGAGGTCATCAACGACACAACCACAAGGAAAAATAATGTTCTCCAGAAAAAAATTCAGCAAACGCCACAACATAAGCGGGCAAGACAAATGGAAAATATACAAAATAAAGAATTAATCGTATACCGGTTTCCCCATCAACCTTTTTACTTACGTAAAAACGTCCGTGGTTCATCAGCACATTCGTTCTTAGAACGAGTGTACTGATGAATTCACCTTATTAATAAAACCATTACACATTTCTGCTACACATGTATATAGACTTCTGTTGATTCACCGAGAATCATTAAATTACAGAACTCAATATATAAATATAGAGTGTTCCTTAATTCATCACAACTGAAAAGCCCATAATTTCGCTGTTTGAGTTTCCCGTTTCCGTTCTTTCATTTCGTAATACGAACCTGTTTTCTCTTAGATTATCAGTTGTTCGAATATATTTTGAAATATTATACGAAAGTTATCAAGAAAGCATTTATCAATATGTTGTTTTGTTAAATCGTGCGAATGATTCGAGCAAAAACGGCTGTTTTCAAGCTCACGTTTTTCATTTAATTCTAGCTCAGACGAGGAGGTCACTTGAAGTACTATCGTCGAGAAATTTGTTGTTAAATAATGTTTTAGAACCTTTTTCTTGACGACACTTCGAAATCGACGTTTTGTTTTTTACTCCCTGAAACGAGCTGAAATTCAGGATGATTGGCACTTTAGTGGAAGCCCATTGTACACGTATATAAATGTGTGTGTGTGTGTGTATGTATGTATGTGTGTGTGTGTATGTGTGTGTGTGTGTGTATTTGGCATTGTTCTACCAATCTGCCAACATCCCTTGACAACCGGTATGGGTTTCTTTACATCCTCCATAATTCAGCGGTTCGACAAAAGGCACCGGTGGAATAAGTACTATACATTGAAAAATAAAAAAAAATAAAAACATATGTATTGTTGTCGATTCGTTCGACTCGCCTCTCAAGGTGGTGTCCTCTCGCATGGCCGCCATCCAATGACTTAAACCGTCTGCTTACACAAAAGATATTTAGCTCGATGCATACCAGTTGACGAATCCAGTACTTTGGTCCAACTGGTACTTAATTTATCGACCCCGAAAGGATGAAAGGCAAAGTCGACCTCAGCGGAATTTGAACTCAGAACGTAAAGACAGACGAAAGAATAAATACAGTATTAAGATAATCCGGAAGAAAACCAAAGTTTTAATGTATTACTTCACATTCAGCTGTTTTTACGTCTCAATGCTTCGTCATTTAGATAATGGGAAGGTTGAGGGGTATCGTTGTTGAGTTGTGATTTAGGTATCAGTTGATTTTAATCCAGTTAAAAGGGAAAAAATGTCTTATGAAATGCAAAAATGCTGAAATGAAGAATTATTTTTTTATTCTTTGCAAACCAAGGGCAACTAGTAAAACCGGAATTATCTCCCTTACACTTCAGTTTAATTTCTTTTTCTCTATTTCAAATATTTTCATAGCATGTTTAGATTCTAATCGATCTATAATAATTATTATAGATCGATTATGAAGAAGCCTAAACTATTGAGGTAATGATTCGAATATCATATTTGATTCCGTATTGTGTTTTAAGCTGTGTGGTCAAGAAGCTCGCTTTTACAGCGACTTCGTTTTGCTGGTCAGTCCCACTCTCGTTCCATCTCTCCAATTTCTTCTCAATGCTTTGAAAGTAAGACATATTAAAGTGTCACGATGAGAAGGAAACGTGATTTCTCAACTAGAAAATGCAGTCTCAATATTTTTTTCTTTGTATTGATTTTTGTTTCAGTAGTCACCTCACAACTGGAATAAATATTTGGTCATTAAGAAAACACATTAACGCAGTTCAGAGCGATCGAGTAAATAAATAAATAAATAAATAAATAAATAATTGAGATTAACTAGTCGGTAAAAATAGTTACAGGAAAATAATACCACAGTTATTGTTGGTACATGTAATATAATGAACATGAAGGAAAATTTCGGCGGCAAGGAAAATTCAAATCAGATATATGTCAAAAAATTTCAGGAACCATGGGAGACAACGCTGAGAGGTTTCGCTGTTACTCTCATTCTGTTCGTTCTTTGCCGACTTGACAATGGCTGACTTCGAAGGCGACAAATTTACAGAGTCACTAGAGTGTTGGATAGAATTATTCCTCATAGCATTTGTTCTTATTCGGTGTAAGCTGAGTTCAAATCCAACTGGGGTTAACTTTTTCGTACATTCCTTTCAGAGACGATAAATGAAGAACCAGTCGAGGTAGTTGGAATGAGAGAGAGAGAGAGAGAGAGCTTTTTGAAATACAGTCCTCCAAGACTTGTGTCTGCAACTGGAACCTACTCGAATCAAGAACCTCCTTTTTTCATGCGATGGTTGCTAATCTGTTTTAGAAAAGCTGTGTATTACTATTGTTGCTGTTGTCATTGTCATTGGACAACTTTTCAAATAAACTCAAGTTTGTATCAGAAACACTTACGCACTATTATTCGGCATTCGTAGTTGATGACGTGTAATAAAGCAGAAATGCATGTTTACCACAATCCGATGGCATCATTCATAGCTAAATGTGTTTTCACACATTTTGTCTAAGAAGAAAAATTTCTCTCGACACTATTTCTGCAATGAAAGATCTTCCTGTGTTCGAATGTACACGAGTGAGTTAAATACCATTGTAGACGCATGTATTTTATCCAACACTGTTTCGTGTGACTCTATTTAATTAATTCCAGCTTCATCAAGCTTTACGCACACCAGCAAATTTACTATTTGCCATTCTTGCATATTGGAACTACCGTTGCAATGAGGTTGGGTACGACGAATTCACTAATCGTAGCAGATGACATGTAACATCGCAGAAACGCATTCCTTCTATGATCTGATGACGTCTTTCGTAGCCCAATGTGTTTTCATATGTTGTCTAAGAGGAATAAATTCTCTCGAAACTACTTCTGCAGTGAAAAGTCTTTCTACGTTCGAATGTACACGAAAATGTTAAATATCATAGTACACGCATATATTCTATTCAACGTTGCTTCGTGCGATTCTATTTAGTTAATGTCTGTGTGACTAATAACTACCTAGATTCTAAGCAAGGATTCGAAACCTAATCTATATTTTCCTGCAAGTTCTTTCCTATTATTTTCGACTTTTGCACTTGGAAATTTATAAGAGTCAACTAACATGTTTCAATCAATTCTATTGTTTAAATGACTATTTCAAGACAAATTTGGGTCAAAGTAGACAGATGACGGAAAATCCTTTGTTTAGCTTCTTGGCCTACGTAAATTAGTTAGAAAAAAAAAATATATTAAAACAGACCTCAAAATTGTTTCAACCTCTGTCGTCGCTTGGCTGAGGAGCACATCTTTATTTTCTCCCTTCACTTATGAGTTGTCTCCGCGCAGCTACACAACTTTCACTCTCTCTACTTGTCAACATAGAGAGATAGAATTTCGTACCATTTCTCACTTTAGGTTTTTTACCCGTCTTCTAGCAGTCAACAAATAATGAACTTAACTACCTACGAGATGGACAAGAGAATCAGCAATAACCACTGTACAACAATAACAAGTTGTATCTTACATTGTAACGAACAAATAAAGGCCAGATCACCACAAGTGATATTTTCTTCCTCTCATTTATTTGTTACATAGAAATCGTTACATCTGCATTTTCATTTATAACTTTTGTGTGTTTTGTCTCCACAAACGATTTTGTTTGTAGAGATGTGTCTATTAAATATTTTTGCATTAGATGTTGGCTGGTGAGGAAGAAATTATTTTCAAAATGTCTTTATTCTGCTTTTATATATATATATGATAGAAAAATAAAAAGGATAAATGGAACCCTTTGCCCCCAAATTATGATCCAATTTTTGCCAAACTCAACAAAATATAATCAATTGGGTCGGAGCACACGTACAGACATCTCCCTAAGGTAAATAACAACAACAGTAACAAAAACAACAGCAGCTGCAGCAATAGCAACAACAACAATCTATAAGGGGCAATGCAATCTTCATACATTTCTTTCAATTTCTTGGTTTACCTAATATCGATTCTTTCTCCCCAAACTCAATTCATGTATTTAATATTAGTTTCAAATTTTGACACAAGGCCAGCAATTTAGGCGGGGGAGGGGGCTACGTCAATAACATCGACCCCCAGTGTTCAACTGGTACTCATTTCTTCGACCCCTGAAACTCAGAACGTCAAGATAAACGAAACATCACTAAGTATTCTTCCCGGCGTGCTAACGGTTCTGCCAGCTCGCTGCCTTGGATGTATGTCTATAATATCGATGCTGTCTCTTGTGCTAAGGCTCATAGGACCGGTTACTCGGTTTCCATGGCGTAAAAGTGACTGGTGTTCAAAATCCGCCGAGGTCGACTTGGCTTTTCATCCTTTCGGGATTGATAAATTAAGTACCAGTTGCGTACTGGGGTCGATCTAATCGACTGGCCCCCTCCCCCAAAATTTCGGGCCTTGTGTCTAGAGTAGAAAAGAATAAAAGACATGAAGGTCTATCATGAACCCCTGGGGTCATAAACCCGGAGCTTAATCCGATTTCCATAACATGTAAGGTCTATTAAAGGGTCAATAAAATAAGTACCAGTTATGCACCAGGGTCAATGTAATCGATTTACCCTTTCTCTAAAAATCTGAAAGAAATTACAGAGTTGTTAAATACTGCCAAGTTGATAACACTTTTGCAGACGACACCAGCCTGTTCATTGTGAATAATTGGGTAAGAAAAGATAACGCATTGATCTAAAGTTCTCTTGCAGGCAGCTCAATGCTAGTGAAATATATTCGAACGCATTGAATACAATATACTTCGTCAATATTTATACAGCGTGACATGATATTTTCTGTACACTAATTGCCAGTAGATTGTGTATTCTGGATAGTTTTCTATTAACCGATATATAAAAGTCTGACTGGAAGAAAATGAGTGACTCCGTCTGTACTGAAAGCTGAAGGAAACTAAATCAACTCGAAAATCGATCTATCGGTTGCCTAATGTGTAGATATAGTTTTTCTAATGCAGCGATCTGGCAGAATTATTAACATGTTGAACAAAATGCTTCGTGGTATTTCGTCCGTCGTAAAGTCCTGAGTTCAAATTCCGCCGAAGTCGACTTTGCCTTTCGTTCTGTCGGGAAAGATAAAATAGGTACCAGTTGAATACTGAGGTCGATATAATTGACTAACCCATGCACCCTTCCCCTGAACTTGCAGGCCTGGTGTCAAAATCCGAAACCAATATGTTCAAAATTACTTTAGAGCAAAGTTAAAATATATTCTTTTACTTGTTTCAGTCATTTTGACTGCGGCCTTGCTGGAGCACCGCCTTTAGTCGAATAAATTGACCCCAGGACTTATTCTTTCTAAGTCTAATACTTATTCTATCGATCACTT
>NC_142934.1:3531953-3556953 GCF_046866305.1 Octopus bimaculoides | reverse complement strand
CGTGTTCCAATTTCTTTCACTTTTCAATGATTAGCAGATGAGCGACTATCTTTCCATACAGACGCAACACAGGTTTTGGCGGATGAAGTTTTCAGAAATAACTCGATAGGTTTACCACTAATTCCGTGAAATATTCACGGTTCCCGCTAGTTATTGATTAATTGTAGTTTTAATTTACAAAAATGCATATGAGAGGAAAGCTTTTAGTATGACGTTTTACTTGTACTTAAAAAAATACAAAAAAAGAATGAGAGAAAAATCACAATTAATAAATAGTTTATATTTTGTTGTGTCTGTTGAGGGTCATTCTCTTTTAGTGCCTTATTTATTTAACACACGCACTGGTTAAGTTTCCACTCATTTTCGTTGCGTCTAAAATTTTCGTTGCGTCTCACAACCTTTTCAATAGTCGCTGACTGCAGCTCAGAGAACGGACAGTCAATGACTATTGAAAAGGTTGCAAGACACAACGAAAATTTTAGCAAAAATAAAGAAGTAAATGAGTGGAAACTGAACCGGTGTGTGTGTTAAATAATAAGGCACAAAAAGAGAATGACTCTCCCCAGAAAAAACAAAATATGTTTCAACAAACGAACTCACATAAAGAATCTTGCAAACCAAATGCAAAAACGAAATAATTTATGAGTATTTTAAGACAGGGAGTTACTTTTCCATCACTCTGTATATTTGTGCGTGTGCGTGTGTGTGTGTATATGTATATTGGCAAAGAGGTGACGACTGAAATTAATGTAGGCGCTTTTTACTGCTTTCAAAGATTTTTCAAACAGTTCCAAAGTCTTTGAAAGTAATGAAACTAATGCACACCTGTTGCTCTCACAGTTTTACTATCATTATTAATTATTCCATCCAATTATGTTGAATTCTATTCATAGTTTCTAATCTTTTCTCTTCCTCACGACCACTTTCAAACTATACATACATACACACGCATATAGACTCACATGCACACACATACATACAAGCATACTAACACACACATGTATACTTATACCTATATATATATATATATATATATATATATATATATATATATATAATATATAACATATAATATATATATATGCTCAACATGTGGAGTAGATAAAAAGCCGACAACTGATGAAGGGTCGTTCTTTATGTTACTTATCTTGTTTTCCATTTCTTTCTCTAGTTGTTCGCAAAAGAAGTTTGTCTTCGTATTTCATGTTGTTTTTCATACTTCGGATTTTGTGTTTTCGTACTTCATGTTGTTTACGTTTTGTGACGTCCTGTACCCATCTATGCATATATATATATATATATATATATATATATATATATACACCTATATATGTCAGTATGTACATATATGTATGTATATATGCCTATATATATTTTTTATTCATATTATATATGTGTATGTATATATATATATATATATATGTGTGTGTGTGTATATATATATATATATATATATATATATATATATATATATATATATATATATATATACATATATATACATATATATACATATATATATATACATATGCATATATGGGTACAGGACGTCACGAACAGTAAACAACATGAAATACGAAAGCAAATGAATTCAATACGCAAACAACGAGAGAAACAAATGGAAAACAGGACAAGTAACATAAAGAACGACCCTTCATCAGTTGTCGGCTGTCTACTCCTCATTTCGAGCATTGTATGTATGTGTGTGTGTGTGTACACATATATCTGCATATACTCACATACATATATGTATGTTTGTTTTGACCAGACTTTAAACTGCATCCCATGGTAGGGCTCCGGTTCAGGAATTCTAGAATTGTGAGGTGGAACCCCTTCTTAGCCCCTTTTCTTCCCAGTTCTCCTCTGACCCGGATTAGTCAGGGTCTCAGCGATGGGTTAACTAGCAAATGTGATGACAACCCATTTGAGTACGGGGATGCAGAAATAGCCTCGATTGGTATCGGGATGCACAGTAGAGCCAACAAGAGTGAGGGACTCCCAGCTGTTGTCAGAGCAGCGTCCCTAGAAGAGGGACGCTCTGATGAAAACCTGCAGTTTCACGTGATTATCGTTCGTCTCCCTTCGGTCAGTCGCAAGATACTAATCACGGAGACTCAGAGACTGAGACTCGTGGTTGTACAAGCGTTTATCACTATGATCCAATGATGTACAGATGTCTGTGTAGGGTGACTTCATTTCTCATGCCATCTGCTGAAAATCCTATGGGGATGGAAGAGTAGCGGCATGTGCAGAAGTAACCAGTTGGAAGCAAACAGTAAGGGGTGGTGGCGAACCCTGTTGTACTCTTTCGCCCCAAATTTCTCTCACTCTTTCTTCCTGTTTCTTGAGTAACGCTGCGATAGGGGGAAACCAGCTGGGGGGAAACCGGGCCCATGAACCTAGCTAGGCTTTAAAAGGGCGCATAATATATATATATATATATATATATATATATATATATATATATATATATATATATATATATAAATATATATACATCAGACGAGCTAGTTTCTTAAAATATCCAACTCTACATGACAGTACGCGATGCGGGGGTCATCATAACCTAGAAAAAATAGAAATACGAGCTTGTAAACTATTAGTAATGGTGATACAGCGCAAATGAGGGTGGTGGGTATCGCAATACGGGTGACGAGTCTAGTGATGCTCTGTGGCATTCTTCAAGCAATTGATAACTTGAGATAACCTCTTCATACAGTATGATGTTACATGCATTGACAATCAGATATCTTGCCTGATATTACATACATACAAATTATATATATATGCGAAATATGCATGAATGAATGAACAGATATGTATCTGCGTATACACCCCCCCCCCCACACACACACACGCACACTCACATACATAATTATGTCGGTGAACTACGCAAAAACTGCAAGAGCAACTCTCAGAATTATTGCAAACTCTTCTGAAACCGTCGCAATATACATACACACATATGCATATATATATATATATATATATATATATATATATATATATATATATATATATATATATATATATATATATATATATATATATATATATATATATATATTAGTGAGGGATTATTAATCCGGGCAAAATACTTTTTAAGCTCCGTTTGTACAACAAGCTAACAATATTGTTTAGATTAGTAAAGAACTCCGCGCATTTTGGTGGCAGCTTCTGAGGTTATAGTTTATCACTATTCTATATTATAAACCCACGACTGTGCTTCCACAACCGTCGTGATTACAGGAAACAGCTGTAAGTCGAGCTAACACAACAAAAAATATGTAACGCACCATTATTTATACCTTGTATATATATATTTGTGTATATATATATATATATATATATATATATATATATATATATATATATATATATATATAGCCTTGGCCAAAAGTATTAGGCCACCCAATGTTTTGGGATTTTGCTATCTCAATGTTTTTAATATCTGGTTGACCCTTCTTTAGCATAAATTACCGGTTTTATACGGAGAATACAAGCATCATACAACTCCTGACTCTGCTTATCTCCAGAGCAAACTCCATCAATAACAGGCGATTCTGTCATCCTCATCCTTATCCTCTCCATCCTCTTCATCCTCTCCTCCTTCCTCCTCCACCTCATCTTCGTAGTTGTTAGTCTTGATGTTCTTTTTTTTTTTTATTGTTATGCATATTTGTTATCATCCTGTTTCTACAGTTTCATGTGGGTATCTGGAAAAAGGAAGGAAGAATATTTGGCTCGCCGTCGGTTGCGACGACGAGTGTTCCAGGTGAGCCGATCACCGGAACAGCCCGCTAGTGAAATTAACGTGTAAGTGGCTGAGCACTCCACAGACACGTGTACCCTTAACGTGGTTCTGGGGGAGATTCAGCGTGACACAGAGTGTGACAAGGCTGGCCCTTTTGAAATACAAGCACTAGTCATTTTTGCCATTTCTTCTTCTTCTTCTTCTTCTTCTTATTATTATTATTATTATTATTATTACTCTCTTCATCTTTTCGGGGTCGATTAAATAAGTACCAGTTACTCACTGGGGTCGATGTAATCGACTTATACCCCAAATTTCAGGTCTTGTGCCTATAATAGAAAGGATTATTATTATCATTGTTGTTGTTGTTGCTGTTCTTTAGTTGTATTTTTTTCTTTCTTCTTCTTACTCTTAAGGCGTCGCCTTGTAGGACTTATTCGCCCACAGAACAAAATGCTTAGTGGTGTTTCGTTCGTCGTAACGTTCTGAGTTCAAACTCCGCTAAGGTCGACTTTGCCTTTCAGCCTTCCGGGGTCGATAAGATAAGTACCAGATGAACGCTCTCAAAATTTGAAACCAATATTGTAATTATTCTTTGACTTCTTTCAGTCATTTGACTGCGGCCATGCTGGAACACCATCTTGACCAGTATATTTATGTTTATTTTATAGATCAGAAGCTTTGGAATATCTCCTCCGAACAACAGATTACCGGAAGGGCTTTCCTCCAGAATTTAATTACGGTGAGATTCTTACAAATTCCCATTGTCTAAAAGTTGATGTCTTTCTCTTTGATTGATAGTCGTTTTCTTTCCGTTTTCATGTTTTCTCAGTGTTGTCTTATTCTTCATTAGTTATTCAAGACACCAAACATTGAAAAGAATTAATTAAACGTGTCTGTGTGTGTGTATGGACACACACACACACACACACACACACATAAAAGTATACTCTCTTTTACTCTTTTACTTGTTTCAGTCATTTGACTGCGGCCATGCTGGAGCACCGCCTTTAGTCAAGCAAATCGACCCCAGAACTTGTTCTTTGTAAGCCTTGTACTTATCCTATCGGTCTCTTTTGCCGAACCGCTAAGTTACGGGGAGATATTTACATATATTTAAAACCTACTCCTAATATTGAAGATAAAAATTCCCGCATATAATGGTATATAAGACGCACTCTTTCTCCCATCCCGACCCCCAAAAAAGAAAAGATTCAAAAGATCTCAAAAGACCCTCTCGGTTTCTATATGCGAAACTGGGTTTCTCATAAACTTTAATGCACGAAAATCTTTCTATTTCTGACTATACGCTGCTGAAATTGGTGTGCGCCTTACGTTGCCGTGTGTCATTTATAACATCAAAAGTATTACTTGACAGTGGAGGTGCAATGGCCCAGTGGTTAGGGCAGCGGACTCGCGGTCATAGGATCGCGGTTTCGATTCCCAGACCAGGCGTTGTGAGTGTTTATTGAGCAAAAACACCTAAAGCTCCACGAGGCTCCGGCAGGGGATGGTGGCGAACCCTGCTGCACTCTTTTACCACAACTTTCTCTCGCTCTCTCTTCCTGTTTCTGCTGTGCCTGTAATTCAAAGGGTCAGCCTTGTCACACTGTGTCACGCTGAATATCCCCGAGAACTACGTTAAGGTTACACGTGTCTGTGGAGTGCTCAGTCACTTGCACGTTAATTTCGCGAGCAGGCTGTTCCGTTGATCGGATCAACTGGAACCCTCGTCGTCGCAACCGACGGAGTGCCAACAACAATTACTTGACAGGGAAAGCTCTTGTTGACAAGAGTCACAATTTCAGAAACGTTGGTGCTTTGTATCATTAGATTCGTTGATGTGAAATCAATATTATGCTTTATTATCTCGTAACATACTGCTCGGAGATATATAACCCGATATTTGTAACTGTTAGCGTATGACAGCTAGTGGGAAAATTTAATTAATTAAGGCAGTCTACTGCTAATCAATTAAATAATACTGTCTATCATAACTGTCACTCGCAAACGTGCATGACCTGATAACATATAGCAAAATTTCCCTCCCTATATATATATATATATATATATATGTAGTGAAACTACCTCCCGCCATTAGATACAAACTACTATCGCCATTACATACAATCATCTCATTTAAATATAAATAAATGCGAGCGTAGTAGAGAACCCATTCCTTGTCCATCACGTGACTGATCATTATTCGAATCGGCAACTTCTTCGAACCGTTCCCGCCAGAACGCAAACTGACCAATCACGGCCCCTAGTAAGGTCACGTGATAGAGTATATTTCTACCATCTGGTGAGCCAATAGTTTGTTATAAATAGCTTTAACTCGGCAGCCAAATTCGTCTCGGTCCAGTTTCTCTTTGAGAACTGTTCCGTGTACCACACGACAGCAGCAGCAGCCAGCGACCACTTCAGCAGCTTCGTCCAGCCACGATGACCTCCGCCGTCGCCACATCAGCAACAAGAGTCTACTACTACTATCCAGCATCATCATCATGACCAACACGATTAATACCAAACAGCCTCTACACTACCAGCGTCAACACGAATTACTATGTACACCAAACCAAACCTCCGCGGCACATCTCTCTCTTCGATTCTGTTAGGTGACTCAGCTTCACCACGGTAAATAAACAGACAAGAAATTCTCAGCCAGCGACGAACATCTGTATAACAAGAATCACGGCCCGGCATCGATGCCACGACATCACAACTAGTGATCAGCACTGTCACACTCAGCCTCTCCTCACTTTCACATACAGAACTTTTCCTATAGTGTACTAACGATCTGGTATAATTGCTCACGTGTCATTTACTGACTCTTTCTATCTGCTGTAATAACTCACACATGTATCACTCACATACACACTTTTCTTTGTACGACGGCCTGTCTTTGATTATGTTCTTATATGTCGCATTCACACTCTCACACAGACATACATCTTTAACGCCATAATAAATATCTCTGTTATTCATCTAATACGGTTGTGGTCTTTCATTGCTGGTCATCTATGTTATCGTCGTATAACATATTATGTATATCATCCATTGATATAATATATTTGTATGTTCGACCGTGTGACACGTTTAAATAAAAGGAGTCCTCTGTTTTTCCATTCGTCACCATATCCCCTTTTATGAGTTCGCACGGTCGACCCTTACATATATATATATATATATATATATATAATGAATGTACGTATGTAAGCATACATGCGCGCGCACACACACACACACACGCGCGCACACACACGCATATGCACACACACCCACACACATATATGCTCGAGGTACGATGTGTAGGTCTTATTCTAACACAGTGTATTTTTTTCTCGTTGTTTACATATTTAACTCATTTGTTTACGTATTTCATGTTATTTGCACCGTTGGTGACGTCTTCTACCCATCTATGCATGTATGTGTGTGTGTGTGTATATATATATATCTGTGTGTGTGTATGTATATATATATATATAATACTATCTATTATTTATTATATACATACACACACACACACACACACATATATATATATATGTATGTATGTATATATTTATATATATATACTTATGTATATACATACATGGTTCTTGTTATGTCTAATATCATTTTACTTCGAAATTTTTTGAAATTAATCATGATTTTATTTTCGTTTCCTGAGAATCGACTGAAACCAAACAGACTAAACAAGCCATAAAACTAATTTGAGGTGGCTACCCTTCCTTTTAAACTTTATATTCAATGGATATTTTTACCAGATCGCCTTTTTCCGGATATGACGTCAGTAGAGAGGCGTGAATATATAAAGTACTAAACTTTTAACTGATATAAATAAAATGAAAAAATACCAAGCGAAGGAAACTAATTGAAGGTACCAGATTTAGTCTCTTGGTGTAGAATTGTTTCGCAAATATAGACTTATCTTTGGAATGGTATGAAGTTTCAAAAGAAGTTTATAGAATTTAATCAGGTGTATTGTTGAGAAAACTCTATAACAGTACAGAAATTGTGAGCAATGCTTCGACTTTGTCCATTAGTGTAGGCATGGCGATGTGGTTTATCAGTTCGCTTTGCAACCAAGTGGTTTCCGGTTCAGTCCCACGGCCCAGCACATTGAGTAGGTGACTTCTACTATAGCCCTGACCGATCAATGACTTGTGAGTGAAGTTGGTGAACGGAAACTGCCCGCAAGCCCGTGACAATGTGTGTGTGTGTGAGAGAGAGAGAGAGAGTGTGTGTTGGCCCTCAACCACCGCTTGACAACCGATGTTGGTTTGTTTACGTCACCATCATTTAGCAGATCGGCTAAGAGGTCGATAGAATATGTACCAGTCTTAAAAAAACACTAAAGCACGGGGGTCAATTTGTTCGACTAAACCCTTCAAGGAAGTGCCCCAATGACTGGAACAATTCAAAGATAAAGGATTTCCCCCCGTATCTTAGCAGTTCGACAAATCGACCTCGATAAAATAAGTACTAGACTGAACAGGTCGTGGGGCTGATATGACGGACAAAACTCTTGAAGACATTGATCCAGTATGACCACAGTCCAATAACTGTGACCAGGAAAATAATAAAATAATAATAATCCATACAAAAAAGAAAAAGAGAAGAAAAAATCTGGCAATTTGCCGTTAATTTGTTATATTTTCGATATTACTGTGATCGCAGTTGAGACGAATATCTATGATTTTCTGGTTTTCCATTATTATTTCAGATAGACCAACAGAAATCACATGTCAGATTATGATAGACAGCATCGATTCGATAAATGAAGCAACAATGGTGCGTAACTTAATCCTTATATTTAATAATCCATCCATTTTCATTCTACTCACGGACAATAGCATCACACGAAAAGAAACATTATAATACTTTTATTAATTAAAAAAAAAACACGATACATATTTCTCCTCATTGACGCAAACCTAATGACATTTTCTGTTCCATAAGAATTTACCGTATTTACTCGTCAGTAAATACCATTATTTTATGCTTGATTTTAACTGAAAAATCCTGGCTGCAATTTATACACAAGATAAAACTAAAATTATGAAGACAAAAAGTTTCGTACCAAAATTTAACACTAAATTAGGGGTGCGCTTTATACTCGAGGGCAGCTTATACACAACTAAATGCGGTAATTGGTATATTCTGCTGCAACTTAAATAATTTCATTTTCTTATTCAATAGAACTTCGGTTTGCGAATTTAATTCCTTCCTGAAGGTCGTTCCTCACTCGAAATGTTCCTTAAACCAAAACTTATTTTCCCATTATAAATACAAGAGAAAGTACGGCGAATTCGAGCAGGGATGTGCACTAAGCAAAAACTAAACAGTAACTAATGCTCCCTCTTATTGCCGACTTGCGTCTGTGGGAATAAAAGAACTGAAACAAAATAAGCAATGAAGGCTTTCCCAAAAGAACCACTTTCAACATTAGATA
The DNA here is from genome assembly GCF_046866305.1 of Octopus bimaculoides. Lineage (NCBI taxonomy): Eukaryota > Metazoa > Mollusca > Cephalopoda > Octopoda > Octopodidae > Octopus > Octopus bimaculoides. Next base: position 3,547,741 of record NC_142934.1, on the reverse strand, counting down.
AGAAGTTATAAGGTGTCCAGCTGGTAGAATCGTGAGCACGCCGAGCTAAACGTTTAGCGGCATTTCGTCCGTCTTTACGTTCTGAGTTCAAATTCCGCCGAGGTCGTCTTTCGGGGTCGATAAAACCAGTTGAGTACTGGGATCGATGTAATCGACTTACCCCGGCTCCGAAATTGCTGGCCTTGTATCAAAATTTAAAATCAATATTAGCTGAGAAGTGAGTGGGTCAATATTTCGCTCACGGTCGTAAAGCCGTGTGTTCGACTCTTGGCGGTGACTGGTGTCCTTGAGCAAGATAATTTATTTCATGTTGGTCCAGTCAACTCAATTGACAAAAATGAATAACACCTGTATTTGAGGATAATTTTTCAGTAATTACGGTAAAATAGTTATTTGTTTGCTCCGAAATCCAAAGAATTTGCCAAATACTTGGGATTATTTTATAAATAACGAAGAGAAATTTTATCTTGGTTAAATGTATAAATTAAGACCAAAGAAGCATTTGTTTCTTCTACACCACTGTCTTGGAATGCGACAGGACTTTCTTTCCAATTTAATATTATGAATAAACGGAAGTGACTTAGTGATTGAGGATGCGAGATTTGTTTCTCAGTGTCGGACTTTCATGTTAGTAGGTCGTGAATAAAGTCGAGATTGAATTAAAATCTATAAATATTTGGTGTAGAGAATACATAACTGATCTTGACAAAAGGTCTTCTATCTCTCTCACGAAACTCTAGAGTATTGTATATATTATTGTTCATATTACAACTATTTCCAGACAGAATATTTGTAATTCTCTTTGTCGGCATTAGTAACTCAGATATCAATAAGTTGCAGCATAGTCTAAATGCTAAATTCCGATATAATTCAATACTCATAAACCCAGAAGCATCAAATACGACAGTGAAAGTCTTAATTGCCTCCTATTAATCAGAAGTATCACTTAAATATTTACCAAATAACTTTCTAAAGCGTTTGTTGTTGTTGTTTCTCCAGTCATGTGTCTAACGCGATTCGTATAAAACAGGCGTCTATACTGGGTCTCATGTGAAATCATCTTCTATACAAAATAATGGTAATTTCTAACTTCGCATCAGTGCAGCCAAACTATATCGCTCCTCTCTATGGAGTCACTGTCTAATTATTCCGCTGTTCTGCTCTATAAATACCATCGTCCATTATTTGTAATGACGAGACTGAACTGTTTACAGTTCGATTGATTGAATTAGAATGCTGCTATGAGTCAATAGGGTAACTTAGCGAGCCGTCAAACAACCTGTCGTGTTTAGTGACGGTTTTTCGCATTCTCAGTTTATAAACGACCAAGGTTAACAAGTGTCCTCTCATCCGTTTCGGGGTCAACCGAGAAATAAATAGGATTATAACAGAAAACATCCTACGATCCCAAAGAAAGAAAGAGCACACTGGTTACAGCTGGAATACCAGAGATCGGCTCGATTAGAATTCCTCCTCCTCCTCCTCCTCATCATCATCATCATCATCATCACCACCACCACCACCACCACCATCATCATCATCATCATCATCATAATCATCCCCTAGACATCACTGATTCGAGTCCTAGTACTCACAGGGCCCGTTACTCGGTTTCCGTGGCGTGTAAGTGACTGAAAGCACAACAATGTCCCTGGATAGGACACCAGTCCATCGCAGGGACTCACTCACAATTGGGCAGAAGCAACGTAAAATGAAACGTTTTTATTCAAGAACACAACAGACTACCCGGTTCGAGAATCGAAACCACGATCTTGCGATCACAAGACAACGCGCATTCATTTGTTGACCTGGGACAATTACAACAGAATACAGAATACTATTGAACCGCATGACCCCAAGCTTGCTGGATTAGTAACGATCCATCCGAACCATCAAAAGAGGGCGACTCCAGTCAAATTTTATAAATGGTTCTTTCATTAACTCATCGTGCTCAGGCAGCGGGGATCCAGGATTTGGGGGCGAGTTGCTTAAAAGTTTCGATAAAATACTACACAGGGTAGGAATCACAATTCGTAACAAATGGCCCCATTTTTATGTATTCTAACTTTGTTGTAGCAGACGATATGCATACGAAAGAGTAATGCTGCGAAATTACTGGAAATGAAATAACGAAATTATTATATTTGCAACAGTGCGGCCAGAAAGGGTGTTGCCCGGGCAACGAGGGCAACACCGCTGCATCTACCACTGGTGCTTTAGTAGGTTACAGAAGGTTCTGGTAAAGCGAAGACGATGCATACTCCTTTCTCTCTTTGAGCCTCTACGTCAATGATTCTCAACCATTTTTTAAAATCTTTGCCCACCCGGCTTTGATTATTGTTTTTTCCTTATGGATCCCAATAGCCATTCCACGTTTAAAAACTAGTTTTAGAGGTACTTCTTTCAAAATTCCTATTTTGTTTTTCACACATTCACTTGTGTAGGTTTGCGGTAACACTCTGAGGGAACATCTTTCAATGGCTGGAAACTTGTTGAACTCTGTAAAACGTTAGAGAAACTTAGCTGTTTCTTACAATAAATACATCTATAACAAAATTCTTTTATGGACCCTTAAAATACTGCTGTAGATCCCCAATTCACTATTTTGCTTGCGTGGACTCTCAAAAATCTTATATGGACCCCGGTTGAAGACAACTGCTCTACATACCGATAAAGTCCTCGATGCCGATCTGTGTGTCTGAGGAGAGATGTTAGTCTTTATACAGTTTTATCATGACGCGGTTGGAGACTGTAATCCCTCTTCTATAATTTAACCGACGAAGATTCAGTGCTGTTTATGGTGATATTAGCGTCTGATGCAGTTGTTGTTGTTGTTTGTGGTGTTGGTGTTGTTACTGTTGTTAAGGCAACGAGTTAGCAGAATCGCCAGGACGACGGGCGAAAGGCTTAGCGGCATCTCATTCGTCTTTATATTCTGAGTTCTACACATATCTATTTGCATGTGTATACACATATATATATGTAAATATGTACATGTATATATGTATATATGCATGTATATATATATATATATATATATATATATATATATATATATATATATATATATATATATATATATATATATATATATATATATATATTTTAATTTATATTTATATTTTAATTTATGTATATATTAATATTATCTTGGTTGAAAAAATTCGATAATGCAAATATGTTAATAGTTACCAGGGTAGCAAAAAATCATACAAAAACTGAGATATTATACCCGGTTAATGGGTAGAAATTCCATGTTAAAGTGATGTATTTTGAGTTGATAAAAAGAATCATAATAAATGGAGCAAAGCGCATATAATCAATAAGTTCCTTAGGAATTAAAGGAACTTATTGATTATATGCGTTTTGCTCCATTTATTATTATTCTTATATATATATATATATATATATATATATATATATATATATATATATATATATATATATATATATTATTTATATTATATGATCGAACACCACGCATCCATTACCACGAAAGTTTTATCTTAATAATTCTGATGCGACACTATTCTATCACTATCACTATTCCTCTCTCTTCCTCTTTCTATATTCTTTTTTCTTTCCCACCCTTTCTCTAATTCTTCTCCTTCCCCTTAACCGTTCTCTGTCTGTCCTTCTCTCTCCCTCACTCTTCCTCCTTGACTCTCTCGTTGCTCACACGTGACCAGCGGCCATCTTCCTTCTAACTTGAATTTCTTTCTTTCTTCTCGTTCAGCTATAAGAGATAGCACACATTTTCGTCTGTCTCCTGTCAAAGCTTGTTCTCCGGCGTTCACCACTTCACCTCGTAATGGCTTAACAGCCCTTACTGTTTGTTTTAACTGTCTTGTTTTTGTTACCAACTTTGACCCTCCGCAAATCTCAAATTTTATTTAATTTGCTTTGCAGGAGCGACTGTTTTGACGAAGACGCATCTTGTCCTAACGCTCGAATGAGGAGTAGATAAAACAGGGGACAACTGATGAAGGGATTGTTCTTTATGTTGCCTGTCTCGTTTTTCTATTTGTTTCTTTCGTTGTTCAGAAAAAAGCTCGTTTTCCATGTTTTTGTAATTCATGTTCTCGTTTTTCTTGTTTACGTTTCTTGACATCCTGTACCCATCATATATGCATGTGTATATACATATATATGTAAGTATGTACATGTATGTATGCATATATATATATATATATATATATATATATATATATATATATATATATATATATATATATATATATATATATATATATATATAGTAGACTTACTTGCAAAATAGGACGTGTGCGTTCAATAATGTAATAATACAAAGAATATATATACATGTATACACACATATATGTACATACTTACATCTACATGTGTATATACATGCATATCAGGGTACAGGACGTTAGAACAATAAACTACAGACAACGGAACGAACACATAGGAAAACGGAAAGCCCCTTGGAATATCCCTTCATCAGCTGTCTCTATTCTATCTAGACGTTTCGAAGACCAGACAGGACGTACTCTAGAATAGTCTCTTCCTGAGTAGTGGATCAACCCACTACACAGAGGATTCCAAGGTGGCAAACACAAACCAAGACAGGAAAAAATGGACAGTGAAAACAACATTCAAAAGCCGTACGGCCAAACGCAAATCTGAGGTAGAACGCTAGTAGTTCGTCTTGCCTTCACAGCGGCTGGAGTGAAAAGAAAGCTGACCACAGGTCACACGAGAGCAGAGAGGATGGTGGAGGGAGGAAATGGAACAAGGAGGAAGGGACAGAAGCAGTGAAGTAGAGGCCAGGACAGAAGGGTAGATAGGAAGATAGAGGAAGACAGATAGATAAATAGATAGAGAGGATGGTGGAGGGAGGAAGTGGAACAAGGAGGAAGGGACAGAAGGGTATAGCAGTGAAGTAGAGGCCAGGACAGAGGTATAGATAGAAAGATGGAGGAAGACAGATAGATAAATAGATAGAAAGATAGATAGATAGATAGATAGATAGATAGATAGATAGACAGATAGATAGATAGATAGATAGAAAGATAGTCACGTCAGAATAATAGTAGACTTACTTGCAAAATAGGACGTGTGCGTTCAATAATGTAATAATACAAAGAATATATATACATGTATACACACATATATGTACATACTTACATCTACATGTGTATATACATGCATATCAGGGTACAGGACGTTAGAACAATAAACTACAGACAACGGAACGAACATATAGGAAAACGGAAAGCCCCTTGGAATATCCCTTCATCAGCTGTCTCTATTCTATCTAGATGTTTCGAAGACCAGACAGGACGTACTCTAGAATAGTCTCTTCCTGAGTAGTGGATCAACCCACTACACAGAGGATTCCAAGGTGGCAAACACAAACCAAGACAGGAAAAAATGGACAGTGAAAACAACATTCAAAAGCCGTACGGCCAAACGCAAATCTGAGGTAGAACGCTAGTAGTTCGTCTTGCCTTCACAGCGGCTGGAGTGAAAAGAAAGTTGACCACAGGTCACACGAGAGCAGAGAGGATGGTGGAGGGAGGAAGTGGAACAAGGAGGAAGGGACAGAAGCAGTGAAGTAGAGGCCAGGACAGAAGGGTAGATAGGAAGATAGAGGAAGACAGATAGATAAATAGATAGAGAGGATGGACATGCAAGTTAAGCAAGTCGATATACAAAAAAAAAAAATTAAGTACATTTAATACAAAAAAGGCACGGACAATAATTGAAAGGTTGAATAACAGTTATGCAAGTTTAACAGCTGTTTCTGGGGGCTTGATGGTTCAAAATAATGATTGTAAATTGATTCTATCATCGGATAACACCAGCCTCCGTCTTTCCATCTTAAACTCCATTCTGTCCACACTTCAAATGTAAAATTCCTTCCTGAAGACGGAGGCTGGTATTATCCGATAATGGAATCAATTTACAATCATTATTTTGGGTCATCAAGCCCGCAGAAACAGCTGCTGGTCTCATAAAACTGTTATTTAACCCTTTTAATTCCTGTCCGTACCATTTTTGTATTAAATCTTTTTAATATTCTGTGTAAATCGATTTACTTAACTTGCTTATCCTTGCATTTACTCCTCTACCTGCTCAAGTTTAAACCTTTTGAGAATTACGAAGCATATTCTATTCTATACAGAGAATACCTGTCTTTAATCTATCTATCTATCTATCTATCTATCTATCTATCTATCTATCTATCTATCTATCTGTTTGTCTGTCTGTCTGTCTGTCTTCTGTCTGTCTGTCTGTCTGTCTGTCTGTCTGTCTGTATATATATATATATATACGAGTATATCGAGACAACGATAAGAAAAGATATAATTATAATTTATCTTGTTTGCGGTGAAGCGCTCAGACAACCTCTAGAAAAAGACTCACAAGTTCTCTTCTTCTCCTTTGATCTTTGTGTAATGTATGTATGTATGTATGTATGTATACGCACGTGCTCGTGTGTTAGCTACCCTGACAAATTTAGAGAGGGTCGGAAAGAGGGAACTGCTGTAGATAATTAAATCATGCGACTGCAACTCTTGAACCGACCACAACATTACAAAAATACATTTCAACTTGCTAATTATTATTATCATCACTCTTCTTCTTCTTCTTCTTCTTCTTCTTCTTCTTCTTCTTCTTCTTCTTATTATTATTATTATTATTATTATTATTATTATTATTATTATTATTATTATTATTATTATTATTATTATTATTATTATTAAGGCGACGAACTGGCAGAAGCGTTAGCACACCGGGCGAAATGCTTAGCCGTATTTCGCCCATAGCTACATTCTGAGTTCAAATTCCGTCGATGGGGTCGATGAAATAAGTATCAATTGAGCACTGGGGTAGATGTAATTGATTATCCCCATCCCCCAAAATTGCAGGCCTTGTGCCAATAGTAGAAAGGATTATTATTATCATTTTATTGTCTTTGCACAGCTTCTAACGCTGCAGATGTACTACGGTGTCAGCTGTTCACTACCAGTGAACTCACAGCTTATTTTGCTGGGTTTGATGGAAAGTGTCACCTGTCCACAGCCAGCAGACTAAGGTGACACCTGTTTACTGGTCATGCTTCAAGAACTCTGCGAAGAATTCTTGCATTTCCAAGCAATGCTGATTTTTGTAGGTGTTCTACCTTCACTCAAACTTTTCCTTTTTTTTTTATTCACTTCCTACATATGGCTGTGAATTCACGAATTCAGCCAGATTATTTTTTGTTGCTAAAGAAATGAACAGAAAACATAACTCAAGTCAACATAGACGTTGCTCGATGGTATTTTTCTCTGCTGTAAATGTGTGCTGGATCATTGATGAGAACTTATTTAAGATGGAAGATATATGTAGTTTCATGGTTTATTCCCGGATTCTATATGGTAGGTTGTTCCTAGTTCCAACATGGCCTAACTGCATAAATCCTATTTATTGGGCGTTTTTGCTTTCTAAGTGTAGGGTCACAGTTAAGTTCACCATCTTTAGCATAAGACCTCTAAAATAACTTGAGATCTTCGCTTTGACATTTTTGTTTGTTTGTTTTTTTCGTATTGTCCGTTTCTAAAAAATAGAAAAGTTCGATCATGTGGTGCTTACAACACGTTTCTCATTTTTTTCTTTCACCATCAAATTAGCTGTTGAGCTGCCAACTCTAATCTTAACACAATGTTTGAAGATCAAACAATATTTAAGCTTTCGTTTCTGGATCTTTTCCTGCCAAGGATTAAACAATAAAATCCCAAAGTGCCCCACTCACTTAACTGTGATGTTGCTAGAATCTCTCCATGGTTCGAGGCAAGAATGGTTTAAAACTTAAGTCCCAACCTCACTCACCGTCTGCTTAGCGTCATCGTAGCTCTTTTGAGTTTATTTTTCTTTTTAATTACTTCTAAACCATTTATTAAGATTGTCTTTGAATATCTGATCCTGCATTATCTGATTTCACATACTATGTCAAACGTATTAATTTAATTTCTTTTCAAATACACAATTCTGGGATATGGCACTAAAACCTCTCTTTGGCATTTCTATTGCAGGATTTTACACTAAGTATGTTTTTATATCAGCGATGGTGTGAACACCGTTTAATGTTTCGAGGAATCGTTAACACAACCTATTTAGAACTAGATGCAAATGCTATAAAAGAAATATGGGTACCAGACTTGTATTTCCCAAATGAAAAACGTTCAAATTTCCATGAAGTTACAATGGCAAATAGGATGCTCCGAATAAATGAAGAGGGAAATACGCTTTTTTCTATGAGGTACATATAATTTACTTTATTTGTCTTTATTTTGTGCAAAATATTTGTTGTACTGCATTGCGCATAACATTTTATCAAAATCAATCCGATCCACAAAACTAATTGTAAAATGCCGATGTATGGAACTATTTATAGTATAGTATGGAACTATTTATATATACAAGAAAATCGAAACTAAGTGTAATAGTTTTAACAGAAACTTATAAAAGAGGTCTGTGTTTTGAGCAAAGCCCTATGTTTTTGACAAAATATTATAGCTAGTACTATTCCATGTGACAAATGTTATACACAATGGTATTTTAATCTGTCTGTTTCAAGTGTGTATATTAATTTAATTCTAGTTTCACAAGCTTTCGCCCAAATCATTAAATGTTTTGTTTACTAATTTCTATAATGGGGCAAGCATTTTCAGCTTAGCTCAGAATATCCAAGAATAGTCGCCACTGAGAAGACCAAATTAGATCGAAACGCCTGTGTTTGGTGATTTCCTGATCTTCTGAGCAAAGTTCCATGTTTTTGACATTAAGTCTCCTTGAGATGTTTCTCTGAGATAATATGTCACAGCTGGTGCCGTTCCACGATTGTATTTACATTATAAATGTCATAAACACTTGTATTTCTATCTAAGAGTGTCCAAGTTTAATTGTTCGTAAATGTAATTGTTCGTAAATGTAATTGTTCGTAAAATTAATTGTTTGTAAAATGTGTTTTCTAGGAAATAAATATCAGAAAATTCATAAATGAAAAATGAATCCAATTTTCAAGATAAAGAAATGTTAATGAAAGATCTTAAAAAACCATTTACTGAAACTTAAGCAGACAGATAGATAGATAGATAGATAGATAGATAGATAGATAGATAGATAGATAGATAGATAGATAGATAGATAGATATGCATATATATATTTATTGTACATAACTGGCTTATTCTTAATATACCTTGAACTATTTACATGAATTATTTAACGAATACACTATTTACTTTCTCTTTCATCTTATTTTCAGAATCACGATGACATTAACATGTAAAATGAACCTTCGAAATTTCCCATTCGACAAACAAGTTTGTTCAATGCAGGTAGCCAGCTGTAAGTATGGAAGATAGATAACATAGATTTATTTTCTAGAAAAGAGAGGCCTTTTTTTTTTTGCTTCCAGAAGATGTGAAGCTGTGACATTCAATAGGTATGAATTACCTAGCTTCAGCCGAAAATGAAGATTTCATCTCAGTTTCAGCAAACCTTACATTTGGAAATGTTGCGAACTAGAATGAGTATTGTATGATATTTTTAATGTCAAATATTCTTGAATTTAGATTTAAAATATTCAAGGCAATGAATATCAACAATCTAATTAGAAATATTTATGCAATAGCGATAAGATAACGTTTGCCCAATGACTGATATTATTCTAATCAATTCAACTGATACAAGAGACTACTTAGGACATGTTTTGGCACAAAGCGAGCCTTTTAAGAGGAAAGAGGAAGTTGTAAAAGATGGTGAGTAATTTCATCAATTTAGATTACCTGCAGATATCATCAACAATTGCACATTCAGTTTTCGCAGTCATTTAAACTTCTTTTAATACCCAACGTTAATGGGAGTGGAGCGGAATGATACACCATCAAGAATGAGACTAATCTTTAAACGGGGTCCAACCAGGAATCCTCAGTACATCGTAAGCTATATACCACATTCCTCGCTTTACAGTTAACCCGTGGGTTCATCTTACATACAACACAATTGTTCTCCGTACAGGGGATTTATCAAAGGGGTAGGTTCTACAGATCAGGGCTTTTATGCTACCCTTTGCGGTGAACTAGCATACCTTTTTTTTTTTTTAGAAAAGCATTAAGTAAGGCTAATCTACGGATTAAAGGAGTAGAGAGGTCTGGTACCCCTATAATATCCCTGATCTGTAGAACCTAGTCCGTTGATAAGTTCACCTGTACGGAGAACATTTGTGTTGTATGTAAGATGAACCCACGGGTTAACTACTAGGAATCCATTTATGGGTTAACCAACATATGAGCGACGGGACGGAGAAATACTCGGGTTGGCATCCGAGGGCGTAGCAAGCCGACTCTGAGTGACGAAGCCCCTGTCTTTGTTATGGCATCCCTGTAGGAGAAAGCTGACACGTATATAAAACCCGCTTCTCTGCTGAACCGGATATCCTACATTTTGCTTGTCTCTGGGCTTCTTGCTATTACTCGTGAGAGTCGTTGTGATTCTGTGCAAGCCGCACTCGACATATAATACTTGCAGGGGCATAAACGACACTTACCTATCAGCAAATGCCATGATCGTGTAGACTGCCATCATGTATGTCTGTCTTTGTTCAGTTTTATTTCAATTTGTGTTGATTCTGACGGTGTTTATTTCGATTAATAGAGTTTTGTTTGAGCCGAGATATGTGCCTCTGAATTTAAAGGTTAAAAACCGCAAGAACTTTCTTGACAACCAAAAAGTATTTTTCGAGTTTTGTATGTATGTATGCGTGTATGTATGCGTGTATGTGTGTATGTATGCTCGCAGATTTGTATATCTTGCTTTATGTATGTATTCTCATGCATATAGTTGCATATCTAGACGTGCTCATATATATTTAAATTATAAACTCCTGGAAAGTTTTACGGATATTTACAGTTCTAGTGATGGATTGGATCTGTAGTCTTCGAATCAGCTTTCTCCTTTCTGCTTTTGTGAAGCCTGATTTCCCAAGATTGGCACTTAAGCATGTGTGTGTGTGTGTGTGTGTGTGTGTGTGTGTGTGTGTGTGTGTGTGTGTGTGTGCCTTTGTTAAAGCACGTCTGTAGGAGAAGGTCACTCAGATATAAAATCGGATATGAAGGGAATGGCACTGGATACTTTGCGTACCTTTTGCTTCCGTTAGACATCTTGGCGCTCCTATAATCCTCAGCCTGTGACCCATATTGGCATTGGCACTAGATATTTTGTCCTAGATTGTTTCTGGATCATGTGAATAGGGTGGATTGGGTGTGTGTTTTAGTGACACGTATACATAAACCAACAGTCTTCTCTACGTTATGGATTTAGAATGGATGTGTGTGTGTGCGTGTGTGCGTGTGTGTGCGTGTTTACATGTTTGTGTGTTTGTTTTACTGCTATCGCTCATAAATAGTAATAAAAAAATGGCTGTCTGTCATTTTTTTTTTCACAATAAACCGGATTAAATAAAGACGAGACCTTTCTTTATTCTACAATACAAGGAAAACTGACATTTCCTGGCCAATTTGAAGAATTAACATCACTCGCATATGTGGTCACCATGTAAACTTTATGGTCTGTGTTTTACCGCAATAATAACATTAATGTATAAACTTTACAGAACCGCCAAATATCAGGGGATTGTCTGATCAGAAGACCATTTGCCACTGCGTTAGATTAATCTTCGACGTTACTTCATTATAAATTCAAACTGGTAAAGAGACCTTTTGATTCTTGGCCAATTTACTCTGACGCTGGGCACCATTCCTTTGGATGGTACACTTGGCTCCATAATAATAACGATAGCGACAACAACAACAACAACAACATGAAAATTAGCAAACGACATCATATTCTTCAATGCATGTGTATGTGTACATATATGCATGTATGCTTGTATGCAAACACGCACAAACACACACACACATATGCATGTATGTGTGTGTGTGTGTGTGTGTGTGTGTGTGTGTGTGCGTATGTATATTTATATATATATACACACACATAAGCAGCAGCAGCATGCACGCACACATGTATAAATATGTGTGTCTGTATGTGTGTATGTATGTGTATGCGCGTGTGCGTGGTTGTGGTAGGTGGGGGGGGGTATGTTCATTTTTCTTTTTAATTATTCATTGTTTAATTATCGGCCTGATCGCAATTCCTTTCATCATTTGCAATGAATCAGATAATCGAGGGTCTCGAGTAAACAAAAGGCGATTGTTTGAATACTCGCTTCTATAAAACACTTAAATGACGAGATGAGTTGATGTGAAGGATTACAAGGGTTGGATTTATATGAAATTTGATAGAATCTGTAGAAATGTCTTCAAAAGCCCTTGTTGTATTTGTGTATGTCGTTGAGCACGATGATATTTCAGAATTTCAAGTTGTTCGTGAGCATGGGAGTGTGTGTTTGTGTGTGTATATTTTATTTCATTTTACTCTTTCTTCATCATATTAAAACGATAACGACAGATTCCTCTGGTGTAAAAAATCTGTTAGCTATGGAAAGAAGGAGGTAAAAGTGTGTGCAATAGAGAGAGAGAGAGAGAGAGAGAGAGAGAGAGAGAGAGAGAGAGAGAGAGAGAGACAGACAGACAGACAGACAGAGAGAGACAGACAGCGAGAGAGAGACAGAGAGAGAGAGGGGGGAAAGAGAAAGGGATTCAAATGAGCGCAAATGGCAAATGAACACGTACATACAGACGTGCAATGACGGCAATTACCCGTGTGTGTGTGTGTGTGTGTTTGCGAGGTAGAGGAGGTATGTGTATATGTGCGCATGCCATTACCGTTTGTGTTTATGTGTGTCTATGTACCAGTAGCATTCGTTTGACTCTCTCTCACTCCCTTCTCTCTCTCTCTCTCTTCTTTCTCTCCTCTGTCTGTCTTTCTCTGTTTCTCTCTCTCTCTCTCACCCGACACACTCTACCTGAGGAGTTTACCTGACGATTTAACGCAGGTGTCTCAGGGCATGTCATTGCCGTGAACATTGACCATTTATATATTAATAAACGTGTTCCTAACTTCATTTGTAAAAAATGTTTATCAGCATTTCTGGATACGGAGTTTTACCAACGGTTTTCATATCAATAACTGTGTTCTTAGCTGTCTTCGTTAAAGATCTGTAACGATATATCCTCGATATGTGTGTGCTGTCAATTATATAATATCACGTACTTCTTACATTATTCTGCTTCTGAAACTGAGTTTGGTGTGTTAAAGCGGACAATAATTGTAGAGTACGAACCGATAGGGGCAGAAAAAATAGATGGAAAAATTGGGGAAAGAGTGAAAAGAAGAGAAAAGATGAAAATTATGAATGAAGACAGAAGAATGGGGAATGACGAGAAGTATTAACTCAGGAGGACAGGAATGAAATATATGCAAAGAAAGGAAGTAGAAGGTGTCTTATGTCAAATGAGAAAGCTGAAACTAATAGGGAAACAAAAGGAATTGTTGATCAAGAAAGCAAAATACGAGGGATGAAGATAAGCAAAAACATTTTGTAATATTTTGTATAAACCAGAATGAGAAAACAGGCTGGAGAAGAAAACATGACCGAAGAGAATAAACAAGATCTCCTAGATATTAATCAAAGGATTCTGAAGGAAATGGCAAGATATTATTATTATTATTATTGAGTGGGAAAATGTTTAGGGTTGATAATGTACCACAAAATGGGCTGTGGGATTTACTCGGGTAAATCTATTTTATTTTATTTTAATTCAAACATCGATTGATAAAATAACACTGTACAACAATGATTTTGCTACAGAGAAGAGAACATCATTTTCTGGAACGGTTTTTACCATTGATAACGAAAATGAACTCCGTTATTCATGAAATGACTCCAGTGTTTCGTAAAATGGACCGTCACTAAATAATGTTTTTTACTATAAAGTGGCCGTTTTCTGTGAAAATAATATTTTTCTTTTTCCTAGAATTAAAGCGAGTTTTCTGTTATTAATAGTAAATACGTTGTGTCTTTTATTAAAGGAAGAACATCTATATTTTAGTACAATATTTATGTTTCTTTCTATGTATAGCATCGGGTCTATCTGTCTGAAGAAACCAGCAAAAGTCAGCAAGCATGGAGGGACTCCACTTCCCCTTATATCGAGTTTCCATTTGACTTATGTCTTGGTGGAATCTCTCACCATGTTCGTCGCTGACGTCTGCTGCATTCTGAGTAAATAAAGCTAGATGCGAATGCAAATCGCGAACTTTTAACGACATATTACACCTTAATGTAATAACTGAAAAGCCGAAAAGCTAGAGTCATTCTGTGAGAAACGGCTTCCATTTTCGTGATCTACGCATAAAACTACCCTAGAAAACGTTATTCTCGTCTCTGTAGTCGAAATAATGTTCGTTTTTGTTGCACGGTGTAATTGGATCGTTATATTTGTCTATATTTTGTCTCTATGTTTCATTAATATTTCTGTGTTTCAATGGTACGTATTCAATTCGCCTTTTGCCTTGTCTTAAGCCTCTGAATACCTTGATAGGATCGTCAGGGCACTGTTGTAACACACGACGTATGTTGTGCATTTTTAGACCTGGAGAATCCCCCGCCTCTTCAAAAAGTCCATAGCTATTAGAACCAGTTGAGAGACTAAATTACTTCTTAAGAAATTGATGTTGCAATCCAGCAGTATTTTAATTCTGATACGATTTATCAGAATGTTTGAGGCAAACTTATTTTTGAACAGATTTTTTCTATTTTGAGTCGAAGTATCGATTTATTGTAATTTTATCTTCAAACACATGAATATACACTACTAATAAATTAATTTAGTCTAATATTAATAGAAGTACAGTCATGTTTGTGTTAGCAACATATCCCGTTTTCATTTGTTGTATTGATGATGATTAAACTCTCGAATACAAATAATTTCTTTCAATACACTGAATGAATGAAGACATGAGATTTAGTAAAAGGAAAACTCCGGACAATCGAATTATTTGAAAACATGGTTTACTGTAAGAAAAAAACAACTCGTTCATCGAATTTGGGAGCGTATGAGATCATTTTCAAAAGTTAAAAAGTCCTGTAGTAGACGAGCTAAATATAGAACATGGAATGAACAGAAAGAGTCGGGAGTAAATCAAACATAAATATTAGTGTGAGAGATATGAATTGGTCTTATCATCGATTCTTAACATTCTGAATCCGTTCGATTAAAATTGGGCAGGGCGCTTTGTCACTGACGAAATCCTTATATATAAAAACAATCACTGCATGATATAAGATAATGGTATTATAATTACACTGGCCTTTTGGAGAAACTATGACACATCTAGTTTCAGTAAGCTGTATTCTGCCACTGACAAGAATTTGTTTTTGGTGGTGGTGCTGGTGGTGGTAGTGGGTCTTCAATAATTAACTTCTGCAATTTATTTCTTAAATATCCTAATTTCTACGCCTGCTCTTGTACATACAATTAGTGTTTCTCCCATCACTTCTTCGGTTTATGCTTTGCCGAAGGAGTTTAATAATACTAAAACATGTCCAAAGTTGTACTGAAAAGATTAAAATAGCGCTAGCTATTAAGCTTATATTGTCTTTTCTCACTGCATAATTATTTTTATTTTACTATTCAACAAGCGATATGTAGAAACCCAAAAAAGAAAATCAATCTTTATAGCCATCTGTGCACCATACTTAATGCATAGACACAATCGATAGGCCAGTTACAGCAGTGTTTGTCCTGAGATAACATCAGCTATTCACAACATCAGTGAATATTGTATCCATATTTCCTATATCAGAACT
>NC_142934.1:3294453-3316953 GCF_046866305.1 Octopus bimaculoides | reverse complement strand
ACATTACTGCTATGACTTGCTATGTCATAACATTACTGTTACGTCATAACATTACTGCTATGTCATACTATCTCATAACATTACTGCTATGTCTTGCTATGTCATAACATTTCTGCTATGTCATAACATTACTGCTATGACTTGCTATGTCATAGCATTACAGCTATGTCTTGCTTTGCACAATGACATTTCTTAGTACTTTACTTGTTCTTGTTTCATTTTATAGATCTGCTTCAATCTAAATACATCAAATAGTATGGAAGGTATTGGTTGGTATTTTTGCATACAAAATGATTATTTAGTGAAACATTGAATCCATTTGTTTTCTTGTTATGAATTAATGAAACAAGTTAATGCTTATTTGTTCCCATATTTTTGTCTTATACATTTTATCATGGATGCAGTGTAAAATTTCACTATCTATTATGAAATAAAGGTAATAACTGTTTTATTTGTTCTGTTGTCAATCTTTTTATATAAACTAAATGAAGGTGGCAGGCACACAGAATCTTTGCTACACTGGATTTCTGTCTTGATATTCTGAGTTTAAATTCTGCTGAGGTGAAGTTTTCCTTTTCATCCTTTTCAAGTCAATAAAATAAAGGGTCATTCAAACACTGGAGCTGATGTAATCAACTAACCCCCTCCCCTCAAAATTTCAGACATTGTGCCGATAGTAGAAAGAATTCAGTTCTGTATTTAAGAAATGAGAAATTATTTACATTTGACGGATATTTATCCTCATCTTGTTTGTTGTTAGAACAACGTTTTGACTGAAAAACCCTCCAGCCTTCGTCAGGTGTCTTGGGGAAATTTCACATGTGGGTACTCATTCCTAAGGTATTTTTTGATGTTATTATTATTGTTGTTGTTGTTCAGGTCACTGCTTGGAATCGAACTCAGAATCTTGGCGTTAGTAGCCTGTGCTGTTAACCACGATGCCATTCTTTAGCCCCAGGTTAGTCCTGGTAAAACAGACACAATCGTCAAAGATATATTCTGGCCAGGACCATCCCTCCTTTTCTGTGTGTGAGAGAAAAAAGTGCCATTGAATATACTTCGAGTTCTACTTTCCCAGCATGTGTCATTAAAACGTCATTTCCATTGTGTGCAGGTGTATCGAGATAGAAGCAAAAAGAATCGAGATCTCTGCTCTCCTGTGTGAAGGCCACAAGTCCGACATTGCCAAGCGACTCAACGTCAGTCGGGTGACTGTCCACAGAGTTGTGGAGAGGCTCAGGAACAGAGAAGACCTCAAAGATCGACCTTGACCAGGCAGACCTCAAGTTGTCAGCCATTTGGCTGTGGGAAAGGCCTTTGAAAGTGATCCGAAGCTCATGAAGAACAACATCTCAGTGGCCACGGTGTCCAGGGCAGCAAGAGCTCAAGGTGCATAGAAAGGCCTCTGCTCACCAACTGGATGTGAGAACAATGTCGGGAGTGCTGTCATTGCCTTCTCAATCACTTCAAGTGTCATGGCAATCAAATTCTCATTTTTTTTTGTAATGGAAAAACCTTCACAGTTGCTTCAGTTGTCAACAAGCAGAAGAACTTCATGGTCAGCCTTGGCCATGCACGGTCCGCTACATGGCCACAACTAAGCACCTGGCCTCCATGATGATATTTGGCATCACAGCTTCAAATGGCAAGATGCCACCGGTGTGATTCAAGAATGGTGCTTATTGGATGCCACCAGCACGGGTACCAGTCAGGCAGCACTGGCATCGGCCATGATTTCAATTTGATTGAAATTCTGATTGTGATTTTGATTTTAGATATTACTAGACTCAATAGTTTTTCTCAAGCAAGGCAGGTCGCCCAACGATTCAAAGGTACTTTTTAAATGGGCTTTGAAATGATTTTATAAATCTTTTTATCATTCTTTTATATCTTAAAGAAAAATCACTCATATAATATGCTTAATCATTGTCTATATGGGAATATCTCTATATGGCAAAATTTCTTATACTTTTTCTACAGCAAATTTTCTCACAGCAAAACTTTTCACAATCAATTTTCCAGATGTATGCATTTACGTATTAGGATTATATATATCGACGAAGTTTTTTAAGTCAGATAAACAGGTTTCAAAATAAAACCCAAGAAATTTCAGTGTTGACCTATAAAAGTTGATATTTTTTCAGAAAGCAGTGAAATGTTTTTTATAATTATAATAAATCAACTTAGTTTCTGAAGGCAAATATTAAGTTCTGAGAGCATGAGTAAGCAGTTTACAAATTCGTTTCAATTTGTACATTATTGTTATTATTAACAATAATGTACAAAGTTGGTGAACTTAAAGAAGATACATTATTTACATTATCTACATTTGACGGATATTCGTCCTCATCTTGTTTGTTGTTAACACAACGTTTCGGCTGATATACCCTCCAGCCTTCGTCAGGTGTCTTGGGGAAATTTCGAACCTGGGTTCTCATTCCTATCGATGTTACTATTATTATTATTATTATTAACAACAAACAAGATGAGGACGAATATCCGTCAAATGTAGATAATGTAAATAATGTAAATAATTCCTCATCTCTTAAATATAGAACTGTATTAAAGAAGATAGTTTTGTTTCCATGAATGCGTTTGTTTTCTTGTATTCAGAAGATAGTGCGTCTGTTAGGACTGATATAGATATAAAGATAACATGATAATAAATGTCACAAAAGTACAATTGGAGTAAAACAATGTAAACTAAAATCTGCAGAAATGGACAATTGAAGTGTGAATGAGAACAGGATGTTATTTGGTGGGTGGAGTAACAAGTTTTACTTTATGGATTGGTCAGAAGAGTCTCAGAGACAGTTGCTTTGTAAACCCAATCTGAACAGGTATAGTTGTAGCTACATAATAATAATGATAATAATAATAATAATGATAATAATAATAATAATGATAATAATAATAATAATAATAGGGATAATAAAAGGAACTGAAAATTATTTAAGAATCATCTCTGGCTTACCATCCATGCAGGAAGTGCAGAAGATTGTCTCAACTGGTATGTCACGCATATTGAGAAGAGCATTGTTGCTGTGAATTTTCTTTTCTTCCCCACTTTTATTTTCTTTGTTTCCTTTTTTATTTTTTATTTTTTTCCTTTTTCTATTACATAACTTTGTAAATGAACAATCTGGTGTGTTTATTCTAATGGCCTACCTTACCAATGTATGCAGTGCATTTCTCTGCCCTAGGTGTCAGAAAGACACCCAACAAGAAATGGAAACAGAATTGAAAGAAGAGGATAATAATAATAGTAATAATAATAATAAGAGTCTTAGCACCTGTAGAATATAAAGCTAGACATGACAGAGTCGGTCAGTATTTATACTGGACAATATGTCGGCATTATAAAATCAAAACTGCTGACAAATAGTATAAACACCATCCTGAAGCTGTGACTGAGGGAGAAAATGTGTCGATTCTCTGGGACTTCCCCGGACATACCGACAAAACTATAAAAGCTAATAAACCGGATATTATTATAAAAGATCAGACAAAAAAGATGTGTTTATTAAATGACATGAGTATTGCTTGCAATCACAATATAGCGGCGAAAGAATTTGACAAGATCAGTAAATATAAAGACTTGCTAATAGAAATTGAAAAAATGTGGCATCTCAAGGCGACTACTGTACCAGTGATTGTAGGATCTCTAGGAATGATAAAAAAAAAGGTACTGAAACCTGTTTGAAAATGATACCAGGCTTACCATCCCTACAGGAAGTGCAAAAAATTGTGTTAACTGGAACGACTCATGTACTGAGAAGAGCATTATCGCTGTGAGAACGACATCCATTCATGAATTTATTTATTTATTAATTTTTTTTAAATACATATTTTACCTGTGAATTTGCGTGTGTAAACTGGGAATGCATACAATGAACTTCTCTGCCCTAGGTGTACCGAAAACACTCGGCGAGAAATGGAAGAAAACTTGAAGAAAGAAGAAAAAAAAAAACATAATAATAATAATAATGATAATAAAATTATAAATCCTGAAGCAGTTCTCTCCCCTTAAAGGGGATCTTCACCTTTTTCTATTCCTTAGTAAACTCTCTTTCTCTCCCTCTCTTACTTTGAAAGCAACTGTAGGTGGCAGCACCAAGTCCTCAGCCAAAATTACAAAATTACCAACATGGATATATATACACACACACACACATATATATATACCCATATACATGTATATATTATATTACATTATATACTATGATGATTGTTGTTTTATGTCTCCTATTGTCAGGAACAGCTTGATCTATTGGTGAATATACATTCTAATCTATAAGTGCTCTAGATTGCTATCAATAAATAAATACAATAGCGTCCCCTGCATTGATTTGTTTAGGGGCCTCATGGATCTATTGGACCTATTCTGATCTATGTATGCTGTGGTTTGCTGTTAGCAAATGAATATCATACGGCTCAGTTCATTGATTTGCCCAAGGGTTTCACAAGTCTAGGAGCCCAGTTCTGCTTTCATCATCATCATCATCACTTAACGTCCGTTGTCCATGCTGGCATGGGTTGGATGGTTTGACTGGGGCTGGCATACTGGAAGGCTGTGCCAGGATCCAGTCTGATTTGGCAAGGTTTTCTACAGTTGGATGCCCTTCCTAACACCAACCACTCTGAGAGTGTAATGGGTGCTTTTACATGTCACCGGCACAGGTGCCATTTGTGTGACACTGGTATCTGCCATGACTGCAATTTTGCTCAGTATATATTTATATATACATATAACATATTTAAGTGTTCCTATAGGCTGCATTTTTGTCAGCAAAAAGAAACACCCACAATACAATACATTATAGCTGTCATGGACTATGTTCACCTCGTGTCCCCTAACGTTCCCTAACTGCTCTATTATAAAATTCAGTAAACTAGAAACAACACACAAAAGAAAAAAAACACTCCACATCCTTACAAATGGCAGATAGGGAAATATTGGCTGCATTGTGAATCCCTGGACAAATCTATGTACTGGCCCCTATAGTATTAATTGATTGAGAGCAAACCATAGCATACACAGATCAGAATTGGGACTCTGGCACATAAATGCACTGGGCCCTAAAGTATTTATTTGTCAATAGAAAACCACAACATGCATAGATTAGAACTGGGTCCCTAGATCTGCGATGCCCCTGGGCAAATCGCTGCACTGAGCCCCTAGGCTTTTGAGGATTTGGGGTAACTGACCAGGGTGCCCGTGCTTTAAGACAGCATGGGTTGTCCACAGAGAAAAATGCAAGACCAACTGGATACGTTTTGTTCTTGGGTGAACTTCCTATGCCACTACATGGAAAGCCACTTCCATAGACCCTAACACATATAACACCCTAGAACACTACTACCTTTACCACTCCAATACAGACTAGACAAGTGCAAGAAACAAACATACAGACAAGGAAATAGTCTTACTGACCCTTAAAGACTGTGCTGGGATGTACACCAACAACAATAGCAGAGTAACAGCAACTGTCACTGTGACTGGTTGTAGTTTACCATTCTTCACAGAATGTGGGTGTACAGAAATAGACTGGATGGTGGAGAGAATACAAAATGACCAGATGCTCACACAGTACCCATACAATTCCTATATGCTTTCCAGTGAGTGTAGCATAATTGATTCTCAGCTTGGAGGAAACTGCTGAACAGTGAAGAATGATCTGTCAGTTGTACCTCATCATTCAGGTGACTACCTGCATGTACAGGGACTGCTTGATCGGAGCTGACATGGGGCTAATTGGGTCCGCCTAATTGGGGCCCCACTGAACCCCTATTTTTACTGCATTTTAAACTAAATACATAGCATTGGCGACCAGATCAGAGCAATGTTAATGAATTTCATACCATGAATTCCCAGGGAGTATTGTAAAGAAGTTCAATTTCCGAAGGGCCGCTTGAATGGGACCCCACTGACACCCCCCGCCCCTATTTTTACTGCATTTACCTCGGTCCTACACTTATTGATTAAACTATTGATCATCATCAGTGCTTAGCACATTTGCAGAAATAAGTTTGGTTATTCTAAATACCTTCATGTACATTCAAATCGAGATAAAGATTTATAACAGGTGGTGGGGGGATTAAAATTTTTAAATGCTCTTTTTTTGTTTTTTTTTTCTTTTGTTTTTGCAGAATCAGTCTCCGAACTCGATAATGGGGAATTCTGTACAAAAAAAAAAAAAAAGAAAAAAATGAAATCGGGTGTGGTCCATATTTTTTACGTCCGCCTATAACAGGTACGTTTCAAGTGTGGATACTTATATTTTGTAGTTTATGACCTTATGTATAGGCGCAGGAGTGGCTTGCTTACCAACCACATGGTTCCGGGTTCAGTCCCACTGCGTGGAACCTTGGGCAAGTGTCTTCTATAGCCTTAACGGTTCGGCAAAAGATACTGATAGAGAAGTACTAGGCTTACAAAGAATAAGTCCTGGGGTCGATTTCTTCAATTAAAGGTGGTGCTCCAGCATGGCCACAGTCAAATGACTGAAACAAGTAAAAGAGAGAGAGGGAGAGAGAGAGTTATGTCTAGTTTAATAATAATCTCTGGCGCGAGTCAGTATCGCATATGCAACAATTTTACGGAGAGAAACTTTTGTGTTTTCACGGAAATAATTCCGCTTTAACACTTCTGTTGCAATTTGTGGACTCAATAAAATAAACTTTATCTCACATAAATACACCGTAAAAAGAACGTGGCACTTATTACTGAAATATAAATCTGTTGGATCAGGCATGACAAACAATGGGTGGACAGAAATAGCCTGAACAACAGACAAACTGTCACAGGTTCAGCCTATACAATTAAATAAACCACTACATGTCAAAATGTGCAGATATATCATGTCTTTCACTAGCAAAAGATATTTTATCTATAACAATAGATATGTGCGGAGTTAGGTAGGTCTCAACCAAGGTATTTACATAAGTTTGTTCCAAACGTCCATACTTGTTTTCAGATTTATAGTTATTGGAAATGAAAATAGTTTAGATGACGGGTAATACGTGTTGTCACTATATCAGCTGGTGGGGTTTATACAAAGAGAGAGAGAGAGAGAGAGAGAGAGAGATATAGAAACAGACAGAGATCTTAGAGAATCAGCCAAGTATCCTGTGCATCACGTGATGCACGATATATATATATATATATATATATATATATATATATATATATAAATCTCTCTCTCTCTCTCTCTCTATATATATATATATATATATGTATATATATATATATGTGTATATATATAATGTATGTATGTATAAAGAAAATGAAATGATAAAGGAATAAACGATTATCTTTTCAACGTCATTAGCTTACAGCTGTTTCTGCTATGATATGCAGTGAACTTATAGTTGAGTGCCTGAATAGCTTCATCGGAGCCTTGAACAAGAAGTCCACTTCATGTTCAAGGGTTCCGATGAAGCTATAAGCACTCATCTATGAGCCCACTGCATCTCAGTCCATAAGATAATATGTATGTATGTATGTATGTATATATGATGTATGTATGTATGATGTATGTATGTGTGTCACACATACACACACATTAGCACCTGTTTCATACGTTCTGAGTAACATCAAGCTTTACAGTTATAAATCCCCAAATCACTCTGGTGGTTGATAAAAAAAAAAAAAAAGGAAATACGTATCGTATGAATGGACACGCATGCAGAAATAAGTCATGTGTATCATGTCACACACACAGAAAGCAAAAAGGTTAATTGTTCGCCGAACAACCTGCTTGCCGTCGGCCTGTTTTGAGCAGAAGCTTTTGGTTACAACCCTTGTGTTTTCGAGTTCAAATTATTTGTTTCTCAACCTTGTCTTTCACTGTTCTGTAACTAATAAAATAAATTCTGCGGTGAATGTGATAGTAGATGTTCTGACAGTGACAGTACTATGTAATTAAAACCCTTGAAATTGCTATTCTTGTTTGGTCACAGTCTAATGACGAAATCCAGTAAAAGTAATTTTTTTTTAAAGGGATTTTATTCTGGTTTCATTCAAAACGAAAAGAAAAAACAAGCTAATGTAGTTTAAGGTAAAGGTGTAAGACGTAGATTGTAAATGATCAAAGGGGTAAAATTTATATCTAGTTTCCATCCCGTTTCATGCCTATTAATTTAAAGATCTGTAATCAGCGGCGGGAATAGAAAATAACTGAGCGAGACCCACGTCATTGGGTGATGCTACGTCACACGTTCCTCCGCCACCACCACTACTTCAACAATGTAAAACCATGTTCACTTCTTAGTTTTCTCTCCCTCTCTCTCCCCACTCTCCGTATCATCCCTCTGTCTTTCTCCCCACTCTACCTATCATCTCTCTCTCTCTCTCCACTCCGCTTACCATCTCTCCCTTTCTCTCTCTCTCTCTTCACTCTACCTATCATCTATCTATTCTACCTATTATTTCCCTCTCTCTCCCTCACTTTCTCTTCCTCCCGCTCTATCTCCCCACCTATCATCTCTCTCTTCTCTTCTTCCTTCTGTTTATCTATTTTAGCCACAACTCAACATCTTTCCATTGCACACCGGCTTTCTCATTTACACCGTGAATGATGCCTGATTTATCTTAGACGAGTTATTTGATTAATCATTATTGTTAAACCGTGTGTATATGTATAAGCCGCAATTATCTTATTAAGACACTAATAATTTAAAAAGTAGACTTTTATCGGATCTCTTTGTGTGGAGCAGCTATGGCGAATAAGGAATTCCTTCCCCCATCTCATTTAAAAGGTTCAGCTCACGTCAGCAGCATGGCCCAATACAAACAAATGTATGAACAATCCATTTCTGACCCGGAATCCTTCTGGAGAGAAATTGCCAAAGATTTACACTGGGAATCTCAGCCAAGTGGTAAATTTCTCGATTATAACTTTGATCACACGTCAGGGCCGATCTTCATCAAGTGGATGCAAGGTGCTAAGACAAACGTCGCTTATAATGTCTTGGACCGTCACATTCAAAATGGAAAGGGCGATAAAATTGCGTTTTATTGGTAAGATTATTAGATTTTCATTTCTAGTCTAAGTTAAAATAATTCAAAAATTTAAAGTATTTAGCGACAGTTTTAATCTATATGGTTATTTCCATTCACAAACCGTCCACATCACCTATGGTTATCGATTTTCTTTAGATCTTCACCTTGAGACTTTTCACAAGGAAATCGGTGAATCCTTTTAATCTGTCTGCCCCATCTATGTACATCCGTGATCGCGCCTATATATATATATATATAGGCGCGATCACTGATGTACATAGATGGGGCAGACAGATTAAAAGGATTATATATGTATGTATATATGCACACACGTTACACCTTTCAGGTTTTCGGTATTTTGTCTCGTTCCTTTATTGCTTTTTAATCCAACAGTTGCTAAATGAATTTTCACTTCCTTCTATGGTAATTTCCAGAGACTACCAACACCTCCAACATAAATACACACACACATATATCTACTTTCTATTTAGCGCTTAAACGATCGTTTACCCTCATTACAACCAAAAGTCGCTCCCATAATATGTAATTATCATAATTGTTTCTTTCACCGATCCTGACATTAAAAGAAATGGTGTTGTGCTGTGACAATCATGTCTTTCCCGAGACTCACCCACCATCAACATTATAATAGTTAATAATAATAACAATAATGATGATAATGTTGATAATATTTTTTTTATACAAACGCGGAAGATTGGTAAGTGCAAAGAATAGGTGAGATGAAGATAACATTTCATTTTCAGGCAGTGGATGAAATTACTCTTTAAAAAAATCAACATAGGTGTCTATGTTCGATTTTTATAATTATTTTTAAAGAAGTTAATCGAAATTTCCACAAATTTCCAAAATGTCAATAATAATAATAATTTTTGCTTTTATATAACGAAAATAATTCTTGTAGATTAATAAAAGTAACAAAGACGACCGAACGATCACAGCTACTGTCTTCAGTCGAAATTTCAACAAATATTCTTTCTATTTATTTGTAAACAGAGATCAACAACAAATGGTTTCTTTCGTATAGAACTGATTATAATATTCTGTCTGTATCCTTGATATGTGTTATTATCTCTATCCTTAGTATAGATTGGCCACGATCCAATCGCACTGGGAAATTATGGAGGAACACCAGATACCGCCTACGCAAATGGCAATAATCTGTATATGCATAATTATAAGGTGTGTGTCTGTGTCTATACCTATCGACTGACATCATATTACATTTACACGCATATGTATATGTGTGCGTGTATGTATTATATCTATCTATCTCTCTCTATATATATAATGTATACATACATACATATAATTATGTATAGTATATAGACATACAATATATATATATTTATAATATATACGTACGATATATGTATATATATACCCGTAATGCACACACGCATACATATACGTAAGTGTATGTGTGTATTTCTGGGTATAGGCGCAGGTGTGGGTGCGCAGTTAACAAGCCTACTTCCCAATCATGTCGTCTTGGGTTCAGTCCCACTGTACGGCACCTTGGCCAAGTGTCTTCTACTATAGTCTCAGGCTGACCAAAAGGCTTGTGAGTGGATTTGGAAGATGAAAACTGAAGGAAGCCATGTGTGTATGTTTGTGTACAGACCTGTGAACACTTGTCTCGACATCACATGATGGTTGCAAGCGAGCATCACCATCATAGAAGTGATGTTCTTTCATAGTCTTTTGTGGAAAACATGTCTGGCCATAATATCTTGCTTGGAAACAGGTGAAGGTTGGCAACAGGAGGGACATCCAGCCACAGAAAATATATATGTACACATATATATTATTTCTCTGTCTCTATTTATCTCTCTCTCTCTCTATCTATCTATCTATCTATCTATCTATCTATCTATCTATCTATCTATATATATATATATATATATATATATATATATATATATATATGCAGGTGTGGCTGTGTGGTAAGAATTTTGCTTCTCAACCACATGGTTCTGAGTTCAGTCCCACTGCATGGCACCTTGGGCAAGTCTCTTCTACTATAACCTCAGATCAACAAAAACCTTGTGAGTGGATTTGGTAGACGGAAACTGAAAGAAGCCTGTTGTGTGCACATATATATATGTGTGTGTGTGTGTTTGTCCCCCCACCATTGCTCAACAACCGATGTTGGTGTGTTTGCGTAACTTAAAGGTTCAGCAAAAGAGACCAATAAAATAATAACTAGACTTACAAAGAATAAGTCCTGGGGTTGATTTGCTTGACTAAAGGCGGTGCTTCAGCATGGCCGCAGTCAAATGACTGAAACAAGTAAAAGAATATATACATCTACATATGTATATCTTCATCATCATCATCCATTTTCCCATGCTCAGACATGTTTTCTGAGATTGGAAATCAAGGTCACCAGGACAACGCTTGCTTGACATTACACTCATGTGATGTGAAAGCAAAGAGACTGTAACACGCATTTGCTGATATGTGTGTGTGTGTGTATGATTGATTACATTCTCACCAGACAGCAGGATGCATGGTTGCTCTTAACTCTTTTGATACCAGCCTGCCTGAAGCTGCCTCTGGCTCTGTAGTACGTCTTGTTTTCATAAGTTCTGAATTAAAATCTTCCACCAAACTTGAGTCACAATTTATGTTCCTAACACTAGCTGAATGATAACTAAGTTATTTTACTAAATTCTTTGTTATATTTTAAATTAGTTGAAAGAAACACAGAGCATCTCAAACTAAATATGGTAACAAAATGGTTAAATACAAAGACCCCTCCCTAATGAAGAATGTATGCTCCGGCATAGACTTCAGGCCAGAAGGCTGCCAAGAAGCAGACCAATCTGGAAAAGAAGGATTTGGAAGCTTAAGAACCGTTCATATGGTTAGAGATTTAGGGACATCCTAATTGAGAAATTTGATGAGAGGGAGAAAGAACTACAGACTTGTGACATAGAGAGCAACTGGGAATTCCTGTGGGACAGCTTGCTGAGTACCACAGACCGACTCTGCAGTTGGTGCAAAGTCTCATCCAGACCTAGAGTGAAGTGGTGGTGGAATGATGCTGTAGACAGGGCCATCAGAGTAAAGAAACAGGCCTGGAAGAGTGGGGGCAGCAGAGAACTGTATCAGATAGCCAGAAGGGAAGCTAGGAGACAGGTATATCTAGTGAAGGGAGTAGCAGAAAAGAAGTTTGCCTTATGTTCAGTAATGTGAGGGCCAAGGAGCTGAAGTGTTTCGGATTGCAAGACAGTGTGTGAGAGAAAATTGTGATGTCATTGGAGGGAAATGTGTTTGCATGGATGATAGTGTACTTGCATTTAATGATTCTACAAAGAAAGAGGCTTGGAAATGCCATTATGAAAGACTGCTGAACATGGAGAATGGATGGGAAGAGGAGAGTTTGCCAAATGTTGACCCAATTGAGGGACCAGCTACCCAAAACAACAGTACCCTGGTAGATAAAGCAATTAAGGATATGAAGACAAGGAAAGCCCCTAGCTCTTCAGGAATCAACGCTGAGATGCTTAAAATATTTGGTGGTATGGATTATGTTCTAGTCTGGATGTGCAATGTCAGTGTGCATGCACAACAGTGTGTAAGCATCTTGAGAGAAAAGTTGGGCATAAGAGGCATCAGATGTGGTGTGCAAGAGAGATGACTGCGCTGGTATGGTCATGTGATGTGTATGGACGAGGACAGCTATGTAAGAAAGTGCTGATCTGTAACTGTGGAGGGAACTTGTGTTAGAGGTAGATCCAAGAACACATGGGATGAGGTGGTGAATCATGATCTTTGGACTTTGGGCCTCACAGAAGCAATGACCGAGACCTTTGGCAATGTGCTGTGCTTGAGAAAACCCATCACGCCAAGTGAAATTGTAATCATGGCTGATGCTGGTATCACGTAACTGGCACCCATGCTGGTGGCATGTAAAAAGCACCTTTCAAGCATTGGGCCCCATGTAGGCAAAGTGGCTGAGTTCCTTTCAAGTGTTGGGTCCCATGGTGGCATTGACTGAGACCTTTGGCATTGTGTCATGTTTGAGAAGAAGACCCATCAAGCCAAGTAAAATCGCAGTCGAGACAGATAGTGGTGTCACACAAATGGCACCCCTGCCAGTGGCATGTAAAAGCATCCATTACACTCTCAAATCGTCCAACCCATGCTAGCATGGAAAGCGGACGTTAAACGACGATGATGATGATGATGATACACGATGGGCTTCTTTCAGCTTCTGTCTACTAAATCCACTCACAAAACTTTGGTCGACCCAAGGCTATAGAAGAAGACACTTGTCCAAAGTGCCATGCCGTGGGATTGAACTTGGACCCATGTGGTTGAGAAGCAGGCTTCTTCCCATACAGCCGTGCCTGCGCCTACACATATATATGTATTTGTGTGTCTTTGTTTGCCCCCCCCACCACCACCACCATCACTTGGCAACCGATGCTGGTGCATTTATGTTCCTGTAACTTAGCAGTTTAGTAAAAGAGACCGATAGAATAAGTGCTAAGCTTACAAAGAATAAGTCCTGGCATCGATTTCTTCGAATAAAGGCGGTGCTCCAGCATGGCTGCAGTCAAATGACTGAAACATGTAAAAGAAAAATGGTAAATAATAGTCCAACAGAGAAGTGGTTTTAGACGATAAGTCATGTAAATCAGTGCTACTCAGTGTGGTGGTCCCCAGACTGGTGCTGGTTTGTGGATCAGTGCCAGCCCACAAGCCATCAGCTGCCGGTACGCGACAAGTTTCCAGAAAAGAAAGAAACATTATAAATTGCTTATGTATTATTTTTGTTTACAAAATAAATATAAGATGAAAAAAATTGTCAACTTTTATTATAAAATAGAAAATTACTATTTGTTAATCTCACAATGAGAGATATTCAGCAACAGTAGTTTGTAGCAAAGATTGTTTGCCAACATAACATGGCAGTCCTGGTTTAGGATGAATGTTGCTGTAATTTAGCCCCAGGGGACATCATCTCCAGCTGGCTATACGATACAATCTGTGTCCTAGATTCCCTTGTTCGAAAATATGACAGATTGTGTTGTACAGCCAGCTGGAGATGATGTCTCCTGGGGCTAAATTACAGCAACATTCATCCTAAACCAGGACTGCCATGTAATGTTGGCAAAAATCTTAACTTTTATTATATTCATTATATATATTGTTTCCAGTATAAATTAATATTACTAAAAAATATTAACGGTCCCTGGCACATTGGGGGAAAAAAAAAAAAAACTGCCGGTACACCACATCAGATAGTTTGAGAATCACTGATGTAAACCATTCTCAATGATACTTGCTATTAAACGTGTACAGTTTATTTCAAGGCATTCTAAATTTTTTTTTAGTGGTGTGCTAAAGTTTGATGTTCTTAAAATCCTGAATAATGATTTCTGGAAGTAGGACAATTACATGTCTTCAGTTGTACGGATGAGTAGAAATACTACGGCTGGGTAATGAAGTAGTCACTTCACTTAATTTATTCAATGAAACAAGCATGAAAATTGCTCGAGAATAAACCAGGGTTAGGAAGAATGCCAGCAATGCAGTACTTTGTTCAAACATTCTCATTTCAGTAGTGAAAAACTGTAAGTTTTTCAACAGCTTCAAAATATCTTGGATCGATTATTGACAACTCAGGATTAACATGAATGTTTTAGTTTGACTACAGTAAATAAGGTGGATATTGAGAATATTCCAACCTAAATGGAAGATACAGTTCTATATTTGAGAGATTAAGAATTCTGTATATTATTTACATTTGACAGATATTTGTCCTCATCTTGTTCGTTGTTAACACAATGTTTCGGCTGATATAGCCTCCAGCCTTCTTCATGTGTCCTGGGGAAATTTCAAACCTGGGTTCTCATTCCTGAGGTATTTTTCGATGTTGTTGTTGTCATTGTCGTCGTCGCCGCTGCCGTCGTCGTTCAGGTCACTTCCTGGAGTCAAACTCGGAATCTTGGGGTTAGTAGCCCATGCCTTAACCACTATGCCACATGCCCATAGGCATAGTGGTTAAGAGTGTGGGCTACTAACCCCAAGATTCTAAGTTCGATTCCAGGCAGTGACCTGAATAATAACATCGAAAAATACCTTAGGAACGAGAACGCAGGTTCAAAATTTCTCCAGGACACATGAAGAGGGTTGGAGGTTATATCAGCCAAAATGTGTTAACGACAAACAAGATGAGGACAAATATCCATCAAATGTAAATAATGTTGATGGAAGAGTAAAAAATAATTCCAAAGAAATTTGAACTCTTAGAGAATTCATCATCATCATCATTTAACATCCTCTTTTCCTTGTTTGCACGGATCAGGTGGAATTTGTTGAATAGAAGATTGATCTAATGTTAATTTGTTGTATTTCTAATGACATACAATTTCACTAATTGCTCATATTTTTACATTTTTCTGATTATTCCAGGGAAGGTAATGACGTTATGGATGAGAAAAAAATTACTTTTTCTGAACTGAAGACTGAAGTATGCAGATTTGCCAATGTCTTGAAAGACTTCGGTAAGTGTTCAACAAAATAAATTTTTATTCTGCTGCTTTAAATAATTCAGCCAGGAGCTGAAACTACATAATCTACATTTTGTCGTATTTATTTTTTTATGATTAGAACACATACACACACTAGTGATGGTGTTGGTTTGATCTCAGTTTACAAATTCATTGATGAGAACAAAAGTAAATTTGGAGTAAAGATTGTTTGCCAACATAACATGGCAGTCCTGGTTTAGGACGAATGTTGCTGTAATTTAGCCCCAGGAGACATCATCCCCAGCTTACTATATGACATGATCTGTGTCCTTATATTTTTGACAAATCAAAATCACTGACGTGGCCGATGACAGTACCACCTGATTGGCACTCGTGCCAGTGGATCGTTAAAAGCACATCTGAGTGTGATCATTGCCAGGGCCACAGATTGGCTCCTGTGCTGGTGGCACGTAAAAAGCACCATTTAAGCGTGATTGTTGCCAGCGTCGCCTTACTGGCACATGTGCCGGTGGCTTGGGAAAAACATTTGAGTGTGGTCGTTGCCAGTGCTGCTAGACTGGCTCCCGTGCAGGTAGCATGTAAAAAACACCCTTTTGAGCATGGTCGATGCCAGAACCGCCTGACTGGCCCTCGTGCCGGTGACATGTAAACGCACCCACTACACTCTCAGAGTGGTTGGCATTAGGAAGGTTTTCCAGCTGTAGAAACTTTGCCAGATCAGATTGAGCCTGGTGCAGCCTTCTGGCTCACCAGTCCTCAGTCAAATCGTCCAACCCATGCCAGCTTGGAAAGCGGATGTTAAATGACGATGATGATGATGATGATGGAATCTAGCACCATCCCCACCACTCAGCTCAAAACAATACTCCAAAGTACTGTTGCTGAATATCTCTTGTTGTGAGATTTAAGAATAGTAATTTTCTAAAAGTAAATCTGTTTGGTAGAGGGCTGTGAACCAGAGAGTGCTAACTGTTAATCAACAACGGTTCCAATCAACAGTTTCTCTTTGTAATGTTAATTATTTTGATGTGTAGTTATGTTATTTTACTGTCAATTGCATATAACTGGACCGACATACTAACCCCATAAAATCTGTATGTGTGTGTATGTATATATACATTTATTTATTTAGTTTGTACGTTGAACGTGAAACTAGTTTTCTATTTGCTTTTACTATTTTTATGTGTGTGTGTGTGTGTGTGTGCCGGTGGCATGCAAAAACCACCTACTACACTCTTGGAATGGTTAGCGTTAGGAAGGGCATCCAGCAGTAGAAACCTTGCCAAATCAGATTGGAGCCTGGTGTAGCCATCTGGTTTCACCAGTCCTCAGTCAAATCGTCCAACCCATGCTAGCATGGAAAGCGGATGTTAAACGATGATGATGATGATATATATATCTATATCTATATCTATATATATATACATATATATATATATATATATATCTCTGAGAGAGAGAGAGAGGGCCATAACCCAACTAATTAGGAAGTGAGTTAGGCCAGAGGAGATGCAGTTTTCGTTTGGTTTTGTGCCAGGCAGGAGCACTGCTGCTGCTATTTTCTGGTAAGGCAGCTGCAAGAGAAGTACCAAACCAAAAATAAACCTCTGTACTTGGCTCTTGTTGACATGGAGAAAGCCTTCGACAGAGTCCCCCGATCCCTTATCTGGTGGTCAATGCAGGAACTAGCGATAGAGGAGTTTCAAGCACACTATTACTGTTTTAATTAAGCTACATTGGGTTTATACCTCGAAAATAGATTTTGTGTTGTCACCTTGACATTGCATATCCACACACACACACACACACACACACACACACACACATTCACACACCTTTGGTAACAAATCAGGCAATCATTAAATGGTGTTGGTCAGTTGCCCCCACCCAGATTAGGCATCCTGCAACTTGCATCCATTCAGTTGATTTCTTTTTTTGTTTTGTTTTTTTGTAATGATTTCTGTGAATATATGATCTACATGTCTGTATACTTATGAAGGATTGTTTGATTTTAATCTTTCATTTCAAAGTTGGCATGTGGCATTATGCTCCATGGACTTGGTTACGTTTTCTTCCATGAAATCCTACTTGTAAAGAAGATCTTGTTTGCATGAAATGAACTAATGAAACCCGGTCTCTGTAAGACAGGGAATTAATGTTTTTGTTTTATTTGATTGCAGGGGTCCAGAAAGGTGACAGGGTGTCTTTATATATGCCGATGATTCTTGAACTGGTCGTTGCAATGTTAGCTTGCGCTCGGCTCGGAGTTATTCATTCAATTGTGGTGAGAAATTTTATCATTGTCCATTCTAATCTTCCTCTTCCCTTTCATATATACAAATATATACAAATTTATTCAGGTGGCTGTTCACAATTTACAACCGAAAGGCAACAAGTACAGTCGTCACTACAGTGATGGAGGGTGCTAGTGAGCACCAGTATTGCTAGAAATAAGAGTCAAACAACTCTTAGCCATGTCAGAGCACGTGCTCTCATGTGTCTAAGATTTGTCTTGACCCTTATTTCTAGCAATGCTGGTGCTCACTAACACCCTCCGTCACTTTAGTAATGACTATATATATTTATATATATATATCTTTTATCTTTTACGTGTTTTAATCATTGTACTGCAACCATGCTGGGACACCACCATGAAGGGTTTAGTCAAACAAATGGACTTCTATGAAGTCTGGTATTTATTCTATTGGTCTGGTTTTGCTGAACCACTAAATTTTGAGGATATAAACAAACCATCCTCATTTAACATCCATGGTCCAAGCTGGCATCGGCTGGATGTTTTGACAGGATTCAATGTGTCCAAGGTCTGCATTGTGCTCCAGTGTCTTTTTTTGGCATGATTTCTATGGCTGGATGCTTTTCTAATGCTGCAGGAAACAGTGAAAAGGTAAAGATTTATTAGTAACAATCCATGTAAATCAATTGAAGCTGTAAGCGTGACATTACTGAGCATTTTCATCAGAGAGAAGTTATACAAAAAAAAATGTAGTAGTGGTACATACAATATATAAGTAGACATCAGTCCCACTGCGTGGCAACTTGAGCAATTGTCTTTTGTTATAGCCTCGGGCTGACCGAAGCTTTGTAATTGAATTTGGTGGACAGAAGTTACTGCCATGTGAGACCATGTTTGTGTAAGCGCTTGTGCCTCCTAACATCAATTGGAAACAGAAAAAGGTAATACAGTGGTGATATGAAAGCATAGAAGTAAGAAATAAAATCATCTGAGTAAAAGTGAGGGAGAGTGTAGGGGGTAGGTAGATAGAGAGAGAGAAGAAAGGAAAGGAAAAAAAAATTAGAATTGACAAAAGAACGTTTAGATGATAATAAGCAAACTAGACCGGAGATGTCATATATGAAGCTAGAAGATTATAGAGGGGAGACGAAAGGTCATACTAGAGCAGTTACGAAGAAAACGATTGGGGAAGAAGTCAATTGTATGTCCCTTGACATGCAAATGTCAGCTCTAGTTTTTAGCAGCCTGAATACTTTGGAGGCATCCAAGCATACAGATCAGTAAGTCATGAGAAGAATGTGAAAAGCAAGTCAAATGAATACAAAGTGAGAAGACAATAAAGGGAAAATAGAGTTTAGAAATATATAAAGAGAGGCTGTAGATTGGAAACATAAGACTCAGGGAGCTTGGCATTTCTTTGGAATAAAAGATATGTTGTAGATCAAACTACGCTTGGATGATTTCATTTATGCCTAAAAAGTGACTCCAAAATGGCTAAGACATCAAAGTTACATTGAAACACAGGGAAATAGTAATTTAAAGTGATCAAGGACTATCTTTTTTCATTTTTCTTAATTATTGTTTATGTTTGTGTGTCATCGTGACAAATGATTTTGATGCCATGTGTAACTGCTTGTCAATCTTTTGTTTTAGTGTGTGTGTGTGTGTAGTGGACAAATGAAAGAAAGAGGTACTCAGCATATTTGGTTGGAGTTTCATATATTATTATTTAATAACAGTTTGATTTGGATCCATGCAACTTTAAGTTTTAAAGGCTCATCATATGTACCTATCTTGTCAGGCTTAGATGACAGAAGCCTGATGAGGGAGCTTTGTATCATGATCCTCCGAAACTGTAACTTGCCAACAAGCAAAAAGCAAAGTGGTTGGCATTAGGAAAGGCATCCAGCTGTAGAAACATTGCCGGATCAGATTGGAGCCTGGTGCGGCCTCCAGGCTCACCAGTCCTCAGTCAAACCATCCAACACATGCCAGCATGGAAAATTGACATTAAACAATGATGATGATGATGATGTAAAATAAAACTCGTAAATTTGGGGTCTTGTAAAGCGGGTCCTTGTGAAGTGAGGTATTACTGTAACATCTTTCAATATAAGAAGACCAACAATTTTAAAGCAAATGCATTGACCCCCACCCAATGTTCAACTGGTTTTTATTTTATCAACCTCTGAAAGCATGAAAGACACATTCAGCCTTGGCAGAATTTGAACTCAGATCATAAAGAGCTGGAAAAAGGCCCACTGCTGTGGATCTGTGGTTAGAATGTTGCAGGAAAGGATCACAAGAAGGATTCTTCAAGCTGAACCAACCAGCAAGACCCCAAGAGCAAGATGGTTGGTTAAGGTCCATAGTTGCAGTTGGTCACTTTTGGGAATCCAGTTGGAAGATTTAATAACAGGACCCTATGGAGTAGGTGCCCAAGGATGCTACCTTGATGCTCCTTCCAGGAAAAATGGGTGGTGAATATGGTTAGATGGATTTTAATTTATATCACTTTAAGACAGTTTGTATCATAGAAGCAGGGGTGGTCATATGTGGGTTGGTGTCAAAAATAATTTTAGCATGCCTTGTAGGTTGGTTTTGGAGGTTCATTTCTCATTTATTGTAACAAACTCCAACACAATTGCTGTCATTTCTATTGTCATATTTGTTGTTTTCTATTTTCTTTACTTTCAAACTTATTATTCTCTCAAACTTTGATCCATCTCAAAATTTTGTTGCCGTTTTTGCAGTTTGCTGGCTATTCAGAAAGAGCCCTTTCTGAACGATTGATGGGATGTGAAGCCTCTCTAATTATTACTGCAGGTCAGCACTTAAAGCCCACATCATAACACTTATATCAAATCTGTATAACATCTTACAGTTTATATATATTTGATATACCTGCCTAGCTGTTGCATTTACCCTCTCCCTGTAATTGTTAATTACTTGTTCGTTGTTGTATTTTTCTATATAATTGGTTCAGTTTAAGTAATTAGTTTTAAATGTTGGTTTTGTTTGGTTGTGATTTCATTATTTACTTCACTGTGGCAAAACTGTTTCAAACAGAACGTGTTGCTTTCTTTCATTTTCTATAAAGCTAGTTTATGTTTTTATATTTCAAACTCTCTCACTGCTTCAGGAATGACATTTTTATTTGTAATTTTTAACGTGTAATTCTTATTTCTTAAACTTAAAAATAATGGCTAAATGTTGATATTTTATTTTATTTTCAAAATGAAAGCAAATATTTTGTTTTTACTGTCTTTTGGTTATTTAACTGCAGCCATGCTGAGACGCCACCTTCTGGGGTCTTTTCTCAGCTATATTGACCCTTTCCTCACATGATTACTTTTATCTGAAAAGCAGGGAGCTGGCAGAATCATTAGCAAAATGCTTAATGGTATTTTGTCTGTCTTTACGTTCTGAGTTCAAATTCCACCGAAGTCAACTTTGCCTTTCATCCTTTCAGAGTCAGTAAATTAAGTACCAGTTGCGTACTGGGGTTGATCTAATCGACTGGCCCCCTCCCCCAAAATTTGGGGCCTAGAGTAGAAAAGATTATTACCTTATCTGAGACTTAGTTGATAAGTCTTTTAAAGAAGAATGGCAGCGTTGACTTGAGCACAGGTTTTTGAACTGAGAATATAAAAAAGATGTAACCAAATGCCATAAGAAATATTCTATTCAACATCCTGCTGATTCTGCCGAGTCACCTGCAAATTTACATCTCTCTCTCTCTCTCTCTCTCTCTCTCTCTGACACACACACACACACACACAATTGATGAGTTTCTAGATAGCTCCTCTCCCTCTCTCAAATTTCACTTACAAGTGGTGCAAACTTCAGTGAACTCTTTTAGAAATTATTTATTCTTTATTCTACACAGACATGGACACATTCATGCACACACATAATATTTAGAAGATGAGCATCAACATCTATGGTTGAAAGCATTTGTCTATGCTGCTATGCAGTGATATCGTATGTGCAACTTTGTGTGGCTGACAGAGCCTATGTATATATATATATATTATCATTATCATCATCATTTAATGTCCGTGTTCCATGCTGGCATGGGTTGGGCGATTTGACAAGGGTTGGATGTGTTCATGAAATGCATTTAGCTCCAACTGTCTGTTTTGGCATGGTTTTTATGGCTGGATTCCCTTCCTAATACCAACCACTTTCAGGCGTGACCAAGTGATTTTTTCATACCACTTGTACCATTGAGGTTGCCATGTGGCTTGCACAGCTTCAAGCTCGGAGGGTGGGGTTTCATCTATATTTATGATATGATTAAGAAATCACACAGAAGGACAACGAAGGAACACATGGAAAATTCACAGACAACAATTAGATTGGAGCCTGGTGTAGCCATCCGGTTGCACCAGTCCTCAGTCAAATCGTCCAACCCATGCTAGCATGGAAAGTGGACGTTAAACGATGATGATGATGAACACATTGACACGCTCTTCTCTGGTCAGTTATTGCTCAAAAACCAGAACAGTTTTGTGCCTTTGCTCATTTTGGTGGCGTCAATAGCAAAAAGCTGCTGGGAATAAGTGAATGTAAAGGACAATAACGTTCGTTTCTCTTTTACAATTCATGAGTTTCTATTAGACAAGCCATTTTATTTCTATGAATGCAAATTTATACACACACTGTTTATAAACTTTTATTCTTTTTTATAGTGTTGTTGTTAGAATTAGTGG